>NC_054470.1:109256765-109271765 GCF_017639515.1 Carcharodon carcharias
CACACACACACAGATAGATACACACACACACACACACACATATAGATACACCCACGCACACACAAAAAGATACCCACGCACACAAAGATACCCACGCACACTCACACAGATAGATACACACGCACACAGATAGATACACGCCCACACACAGGTACACTCCCACATTCACAGATAGATACACGCCCACACTCACAGATAGATACACACCCACACTCACAGATAGATACACGCCCACACTCACAGATAGATACACGCCCACACTCACAGATAGATACACGCCCACACTCACAGATAGATACACGGCCACACTCACAGATAGATACACGCCCACACTCACAGATAGATACACGCCACACTCACACATACACATAAATACACGCGCACACACACAGTTAGGTACACACGCACACTCACACAGATAGATAAACACAAACACAGATAGATACACAGACACAGAAAGATACACACAGACACAGATAGATACACACAGACGCGCACACAGATACACACGCACACACACAGATATACCCACACACACAGATATACCCACACACACACATACACCTACACACACGGATAGATACATGTCCACACTCAGATACACGCGCACACTCAGATACACGCGCACACTCACAGCCAGATACACACACGCACACTCACAGCCAGATACACACACGCACACTCACAGCCAGATACACACACGCACACTCACAGATTGATACATGCGCACACTCACAGATCGAGACGCGCGCACACTCAGATCGAGACGTGCGCACACTCACAGATCGAGACGCACGCACACTCACAGATCGAGACACGCGCACACTCAGATCGAGACGCGCGCACACTCAGATCGAGACGTGCGCACACTCACAGATCGAGACGCGCGCACACTCAGATCGAGACACGCGCACACTCAGATCGAGACGCGCGCACACTCAGATCGAGATGCGCGCACACTCAGATCGAGACGCGCGCACACTCAGATCGAGATGCGCGCACACTCACAGATTGAGACGCGAACACACAGATCGAGACACGCGCACACACAGATCGAGACACGCGCACACTCACAGCTCGATACACGCGCACAATCACACAGATAGATACACACGCACATAGATACACGCGCACAGACAGATACACGCGCACAGACAGATACACGCGCACAGACAGATACACGCGCACACTCAGATAGATACACATGCGCACACACACACAGATAGATACACACAGACACACAGATAGCTACACACAGATAGATACACACACAGATAGATACACACATACACAGACACACAGATAGATACACACGCACATTCACACGGATAGATTCACACGCACACTCACGGATAGATACACACGCACACTCAAACAGACACTCACACACACACAGACAGACACACACACACACAGACACACACACACACACACACACACACACAGGCAGATATACGCGCATACTCAGACAGATACACGCGCACACTCACAGATAGATACATGCGCACACTCACAGATACACATGCACACTCACACAGATAACATGCACACACACACAGATAGATACACACGCACACAGATACACACGCACAATGACACAGATAGTTACACACGCACAAAGACACAGATAGATACACACGCACAAAGACACAGATAGATACACACGCACAAAGACACAGATAGATACACACGCGCACTCACACACACAGACACTCAGGCACACACAGACACAGATAGATACACAGACACACTCACACAGGTAGATACACGCACACGCTCACAGGTAGATACAGGCGTAAACTCACAGACAGATACACACGCACACTCACAGACAGATACACACGCACACTCACAGACAGATACACGTGCACACTCACAGATAGATACACGTGCACACTCACAGATAGATACACGTGCACACTCACAGATAGATACACGCGCGCACTCACAGATACACGCGTGCACACACACAGATAGATACACACGCACAAAGACACAGATAGATACACACGCACAAACACACAGATAGTTACACACACCCATATAGATACACACGCACACTCACACAGACAGATACACACACAGATAGATCCAGACACACACAGATAGATACATACATGCACACAAATAGATACACACACGCACACACATATAGATACACACGCACACACATACAGATACCCACGCACACACATATAGATACCCATGCACACTCACACAAAAAGATACCCACGCACACTCACACAAAAAGATACCCACGCACACTCATACAGATAGATACACATGCACACTCACACAGATAGATACATATGCACACACACAGATAGATACACACGCACAACACACAGATAGATACACACGCACAAACACATAGATAGATACACTCCCACACACACAGATAGATACACATCCACACTCACAGAGAAATACACACGCACACTCATAGATAGATACACATGCATAGATAGATACACACACACAGATAGATACACACACACGGATAGATACACACACACGGATAGATACACACGCACACTCACAGATACACGCGCACACTCACAGACAGATACACACGCACACTCACTGATACACGCGCACACTCACACAAGTAGTTACACACGCACACTAACACTGATAGATACACACAGATAGATACACACAGATAGATACACACACACAGATACACACGCACATTCACACACACAGATACACATGCACACACACACATTGACACTCAGGCACACTCACACACAGACAGATACACAGACACACTCACACAGATAGATACACACGCACACTCACACAGATAGATACACACAAACACAGATAGATACACAGACACAGAAAGATACACACAGACACAGATAGATACACACAGACGCACACACAGATACACACAGACGCACGCACAGATACACACGCACACACACAGATATACCCCCACACACAGATATACCCACTCACACAGATACACCCACACACACGGATAGATACACGCCCACACTCAGATACACGCGCACACTCAGATACACGCGCACACTCAGATACACGCGCACACACAGCCAGATACACACACGCACACTCACAGCCAGATACACACACGCACACTCACAGATTGATACACGTGCACACTCACAGATCGAGACGCACGCACACTCAGATCGAGACGTGCGCACACTCACAGATCGAGACGCGCGCACACTCACAGATCGAGACGCGCGCACACTCAGATCGAGACGCGCGCACACTCATATCGAGACGCGCGCACACTCAGATTGAGACACGCACACACAGATCGAGACACGCGCACACACAGATCGAGATACGCGCACACACAGATCGAGACACGTGCACACTCACAGCTCGATACACGCGCACAATCACACAGATAGACACACACACAGACAGATACACACACACAGATAGATACACATGCACAGACAGATACACGCGCACAGACAGATACACGCGCACAGACAGATACACGCGCACACTCAGATAGATACACATGCGCACACACACACAGATAGATACACACAGACACACACAGATAGCTACACACAGATAGATACACACACAGATAGATACACACATACACAGACACACAGATAGATACACACGCACATTCACACGGATAGATTCACACGCACACTCACGGATAGATACACACGCACACTCAAACAGACACTCACACACACACACAGACAGACACACACACACAGACACACACACAGGCAGATACACGCGCATACTCACAGACAGATACACGCGCACACTCACAGATAGATACATGCGCACACTCACAGATACACATGCACACTCACAGAGATAACACGCACACACACAGATAGATACACACGCACACAGATACACACGCACAACGACACAGATAGTTACACACGCACAAACACACAGATAGATACACACGCGCACTCACACACACAGACACTCAGGCACACACAGACACAGATAGATACACAGACACACTCACACAGGTAGATACACGCACACGCTCACAGGTAGATACAGGCGTAAACTCACAGACAGATACACACGCACACTCACAGACAGATACACACGCACACTCACAGACAGATACACGTGCACACTCACAGACAGATACACGTGCACACACAGACAGATACACGTGCACACTCACAGATACACGTGCACACTCACAGATACACGCGCGCACACACACAGATAGATACACACGCACAAAGACACAGATAGATACACACGCACAAAGACACAGATAGATACACACGCACAAACACACAGATAGTTACACACACGCACACACCCATATAGATACACATGCACACTCACACAGACAGATACACACACACATAGATCCAGACACACACAGATAGATACATACATGCACACAAATAGATACACACACGCACACACATATAGATACACACGCACACACATAGATACCCACGCACACACATATAGATACCCACGCACACTCACACAAAAAGATACCCACGCACACTCACACAGATAGATACATATGCACACACACAGATAGATACACACGCACAACACACAGATAGATACACACGCACAAACACATAGATAGATACACTCCCACACACACAGATAGATACACATCCACACTCACAGAGAAATACACACGCACACTCATAGATAGATACACATGCATAGATAGATACACACACAGATAGATACACACGCACAGATAGATACACATGCACACTCAGATACACGCGCATACTCAGATACACGCGCACACTCACACAAGTAGTTACACACGCACACTAACACTGATAGATACACACACACAGATAGATACACACACACAGACAGACATACACACAGTCAGACAGACACACAGTCAGACAGACACACAGTCAGACAGACACACAGTCAGACAGACACACACGCATACTCACAGACAGATACACGCGCACACTCACAGACAGATACACGCGCACACTCACAGACAGATACACGCGCACACTCACAGACAGATACACGCGCACACTGACAGATAGATACATGCGCACACTCACAGACAGATACACGCGCACAAACACATAGATAGATACACACGCACAAACACATAGATAGATACACACGCACACTCACACAGATAGATACACACGCACACACACATATAGATACACACACACACACACATACATAGATACACACACACAGATAGCTGCATATCCACACTCACAGAAAAATACACATGCACACTCATAGATAGATACACATGCATAGATAGAAACACACACACAGATAGATACACACACAGATAGATACACGTGCACACTCACAAATACACGCGCACACTCACAGATACACACGCACACTCACAGATACACACGCACACTCACAGATACACACACACACTCACAGATACACACGCACACACACACAGATAGATACACACGCACAAAGACAGATAGATACACACGCACAAACACACAGATAGTTACACACACGCACACACCCATATAGATACACACGCACACTCACACAGACAGATACACACACAGATAGATCCACACACACACAGATAGATCCACACATGCACACACATATAGATACACACACGCACACACATATAGATACACATGCACACACAAAAAGAAACCCACGCACACTCACACAAAAAGATACCCACGCACACTCACACAAAAAGATACCCACGCACACTCACACAAAATGATACCCACACACACACACAAAATGATACCCACGCACACTCACACAGATAGATACACATGCACACTCACACAGAGATACACACGCACAAACACACAGATACACACGCACAAACACACAGATAGATACACACACACACAGATATATACGCACACACATATAGATACACACGCACACACACACATATAGATACACACACACACACACACAGATAGATACACATCCACACTCAGAGAAATACACACGCACACTCATAGATAGATACACATGCATAGATAGATACACACACACAGATAGATACACACACACACTCACACAGATAGATACACACGCACACTCACACAGATAGATACACATGCACACACACATATAGATACACACAAACACTCACACAGATAGATACACATGCACACACACAGATAGATACACATCCACACTCACAGAGAAATACACACGCACACTCATAGATAGATACACATGCATAGATAGATACACACACAGATAGATACACACACACAGATAGATACACACGCACAGATAGATACACATGCACACTCACAGATACACGCGCATACTCAGATACACGCGCACACTCACATAAGTAGTTACACACGCACACTAACACTGATAGATACACACACACAGATAGATACACACACACAGACACACACACACACACAGTCAGACAGACACACACGCATACTCACAGACAGATACACGCGCATACTCACAGACAGATACACGCGCACACTCACAGACAGATACACGCGCACACTGACAGATAGATACATGCGCACACTCACAGACAGATACACGCGAACAAACACATAGATAGATACACACGCACAAACACATAGATAGATACACACGCACACTCACACAGATAGATACACACGCACACATACATATAGATACACAGACACACACACACACAGATAGCTACACATCCACACTCACAGAGAAATACACATGCACACTCATAGATAGATACACATGCATAGATAGATACACACACACAGATAGATACACACACACAGATAGATACACGCGCACACTCACAAATACATGCGCACACTCACAGATACACATGCACACTCACTGATACACGCGCACACTCACACAAGTAGTTACACACGCACACTAACACTGATAGATACACACACAGATAGATACACACAGATAGATACACACACACACACACACACACACACAGATACACGCACACACACATACATTGACACTCAGGCACATACACACACAGATAGATACACAGACACACTCACTCACACAGATAGATACACACACACACATATAGATACACACACACAAACAGATAGATACACACACACAAATATAGATACACACGCACACACACACATATAGATACACACACACACACAGATAGATACACATCCACACTCACAGAGAAATACACACGCACACTCATAGATAGATACACATGCATAGATAGATACACACACAGATATACACACACACACAGATAGATACACACACACAGATACACGCACACACTCACAGATACACGCACACACTCACAGATACATGCGCACACTCAGATACACGTGCACACTCACACAAGTAGTTACACACGCACACTAACACTGATAGATACACACAGATACACACACACACACACACACACAGATATATACACACGCACACTCACACACACACACATACATACGCACACACACACAGATACACACGCACACACACACACAGACACAGATAGATACACATCCACACTCACAGAGAAATACACACGCACACTCATATATAGATACACATGCATAGATAGATACACACAGATAGATACACACACACAGATAGATACACGCGCACACTCACAGATACACGTGCACACTCACACAAGTAGTTACACACGCACACTAACACTGATAGATACACACACACAGATAGATACACACAGATAGATACACACACACACACACAGATATATACACACGCACACAGATACACACGCACACTCACACACACAGATACACACGCACACTCACACACACAGACACTCAGGCACACACAGACACAGATAGATACACAGACACACTCACACAGGTAGATACACGCACACGCTCACAGGTAGATACAGGCGTAAACTCACAGACAGATACACACGCACACTCACAGACAGATACACACGCACACTCACAGACAGATACACGTGCACACTCACAGACAGATACACGTGCACACTCACAGATAGATACACGTGCACACTCACAGATAGATACACGTGCACACTCACAGATAGATACACGCGCGCACTCACAGATACACGCGCGCACACACACAGATAGATACACACGCACAAAGACACAGATAGAGACACACGCACAAACACACAGATAGTTACACACACGCACACACCCATATAGATACACACGCACACTCACACAGACAGATACACACAGATAGATTCACACACACACAGATAGATACATACATGCACACACATAGATACACACACGCACACACATATAGATACACACGCACACACATATAGATACCCACGCACACACATATAGATACCCACGCACACTCACACAGATAGATACACATGCACACTCACACAGATAGATACATATGCACACACACAGATAGATACACACGCACAACACACAGATAGATACACACGCACAAACACATAGATAGATACACTCCCACACACACAGATAGATACACATCCACACTCACAGAGAAATACACACGCACACTCATAGATAGATACACATGCATAGATAGATACACACACACAGATAGATACACGCGCACACTGATACACGCGCACACTGATACACGCGCACACTCACTGATACACGTGCACACTCACACAAGTAGTTACACACGCACACTAACACTGATAGATACACACAGATAGATACACACACACACACACACACACACACACATAGATACACACGCACGCTCACACACACACAGATACACACGCACGCTCACACACACACAGATACACACGCACACACACACACAGATACACACGCACACACACACACAGATACACACGCACACACACACATTGACACTCAGGCACACTCACACACACAGACAGATACACAGACACACTCACACAGATAGATACACACGCACACTCACACAGATAGATACACATGCACACACACATAGATAGATACACATGCACACACACATATAGATACACACACACACTCACACAGATAGATACACACACACACTCACACAGATAGATACACTCCCACACACACAGATAGATACACATCCACGCTCACAGAGAAATACACACGCACACTCATAGATAGATACACATGCATAGATAGATACACACACAGATAGATACACACGCACACTCACAGATATACGTGCACACTCACAGATACATGCACACACTCGCAGATACACGCGCACTCACACAAGTAGTTACACACGCACACTAACACTGATAGATACAAACACACAGATAGATACACGCACACACACACACACACACACGCAGATAGATACACACGCACACTCACACACAGATACACCCGCACACACACACACACACACAGACACTCAGGCACACTCACACACACACAGAGACACACAGACACTCACACGGATAGATACACGCACATGCTCACAGGTAGATACACACACACGCTCATAGGTAGATACACGCACACGCTCACAGGTAGATACAGGTGTAAACTCGCAGATAGATACAGGCGTAAACTCGTAGACAGATACAGGCGTAAACTCGCAGACAGATACACCTGCACAATCACAGTCAGATACACACGCACAATCACAGACAGATACACACGCACACTCACAGGCAGATACACACGCACACTCACAGACAGATCAGACAGATACACACGCACACTCACAGACAGATACACACGCACACTCACAGATAGATAAACGCGCACACTCACAGATCGAGACGCGCGCACACTCTAGATCGAGACGCGCACACAGTTCGATACATGTGCACACTCACAGATCGATACACGCGCACACACACAGATAAATGCGCGCACACACAGGTAAATGTGCGCACACACAGATAAATGCGCGCACACACACAGATAAATGCGCGCACACACACACACAGACACACACAGACACACACACACACACACACACACACACACACAGAGACACACACAGATAGATACACACGCACGCAGATAGATACACACGCACGCAGATAGATACACATGCACACTCACACACACAGATACACACACACACACACACAGATACACACGCACACTCACACACACAGACACTCAGGCACACACACACACACACACACACACACACACAGATACACAGACACACTCACACAGATAGATACACGCACACGCTCACAGGTAGATACACGCACAGAGGTAGATACAGGTGTAAACTCGCAGATAGATACAGGCGTAAACTCGCAGACAGATACACCCGCACAATCACAGACAGATACACACGCACACTCACAGATACACATGCACACTCACAGACAGATACACACGCACACTCACAGACAGATACACACGCACACTCACAGACAGATACACACGCAAACTCACAGATACACACGCACACTCACAGACAGATACACGCCCACACTCACAGACAGATACACGCCCACACTCACAGATAGATACACGGCCACACTCACAGATAGATACACGCCCACACACAGATACACGCCCACATTCACAGATAGATACACGCCCACACTCACAGATAGATACATGCCCACACTCACAGATAGATACACGCCCACACTCACAGATAGATACACGCCCACACTCACAGATAGATACACGCCCACATTCACAGATAGATACACGCCCACACTCACAGATAGATACACGCCCACACTCACAGATAGATACACGGCCACACTCACAGATAGATACACGGCCACACTCACACACATACACATAAATACACGCACATACACACAGTTAGATACACATGCACACTCACACAGATAGATACACACAAACACAGATAGATACACAGACACAGAAAGATACACACAGACACAGATAGATACACACAGACACACACACACAGATATACCCAAACACACACACATATACAGACACACGCACACACGGATAGATACACGCCCACACTCAGATACACGCGCACACTCACAGCCAGATACACACGCGCACACTCACAGATCGAGACGTGCGCACACTCACAGATCGAGACGCGCGCGCACTCATATCGAGACGTGCGCACACTCACAGATCGAGACGCGCGCACACTCACAGATCGAGACGCGTGCACACAGATCGAGACGCGCGCACACTCATATCGAGATGCGCGCACCCTCACAGATCGAGACGTGCGCATACTCACAGACAGATACGCGCGCACACTCACAGATAGATACACGCGCACACTCATTGATACACGTGCACACTCACACAGATACACACGTACACACACACACACAGATAGTTACACATGCACACGCACAGATAGTTACACACGCACAAACACACAGATACACACGCACAAACACACAGATAGATACACAGACACACACACACAGACACTCACACACACAGACACTCACACACAGACAGATACACGCGCATACTCTCAGACAGATACACGCGCACACTCACAGACAGATACACGCGCACACTCACAGACAGATACACGCGCACACTCACAGACAGATACACGCGCACACTCACAGATACACGTGCACACTCACAGATACACGTGCACACTCACAGATACACGTGCACAGTCACACAGATACACGCGTACACACACACACAGATAGTTACACACGCACAGATAGATACACACGCACAAAGACACAGATACACACGCACAAACACACAGATAGTTACACACGCGTACTCACACAGATACACATGCACACACACTTACAGATACACACGCACACTCACACAGACAGATACACACACAGATAGATCCACACACACACAGATAGATACACACACACACACACACATATAGATACACCCACGCACACACAAAAAGATACCCACGCACACAAAGATACCCACGCACACTCACACAGATAGATACACACGCACACAGATAGATACACGCCCACACTCACAGATAGATACACGCCCACACACAGGTACACTCCCACATTCACAGATAGATACACGCCCACACTCACAGATAGATACACACCCACACTCACAGATAGATACACACCCACACTCACAGATAGATACACGCCCACACTCACAGATAGATACACGGCCACACTCACAGATAGATACACGCCCACACTCACAGATAGATACACGCCCACACTCACACACATACACATAAATACACGCGCACACACACAGTTAGGTACACACGCACACTCACACAGATAGATAAACACAAACACAGATAGATACACAGACACAGAAAGATACACACAGACACAGATAGATACACACAGACGCGCACACAGATACACACGCACACACACAGATATACCCACACACACAGATATACCCACACACACACATACACCTACACACACGGATAGATACACGTCCACACTCAGATACACGCGCACACTCAGATACACGCGCACACTCACAGCCAGATACACACACGCACACTCACAGCCAGATACACACACGCACACTCACAGCCAGATACACACACGCACACTCACAGATTGATACATGCGCACACTCACAGATCGAGACGCGCGCACACTCAGATCGAGACGTGCGCACACTCACAGATCGAGACGCACGCACACTCAGATCAAGACACGCGCACACTCAGATCGAGACGCGCGCACACTCAGATCGAGACGTGCGCACACTCACAGATCGAGACGCGCGCACACTCAGATCGAGACACGCGCACACTCAGATCGAGACGCGCGCACACTCAGATCGAGATGCGCGCACACTCAGATCGAGACGCGCGCACACTCAGATCGAGATGCGCGCACACTCACAGATTGAGACGCGAACACACAGATCGAGACACGCGCACACACAGATCGAGACACGCGCACACACAGATCGAGACACGCGCACACTCACAGCTCGATACACGCGCACAATCACACAGATAGACACACACACAGACAGATACACACACACAGATAGATACACACGCACATAGATACACGCGCACAGACAGATACACGCGCACAGACAGATACACGCGCACAGACAGATACACGCGCACACTCAGATAGATACACATGCGCACACACACACAGATAGATACACACAGACACACAGATAGCTACACACAGATAGATACACACACAGATAGATACACACATACACAGACACACAGATAGATACACACACACATTCACACGGATAGATTCACACGCACACTCACGGATAGATACACACGCACACTCAAACAGACACTCACACACACACAGACAGACACACACACACACAGACACACACACACACACACACACACAGGCAGATACACGCGCATACTCAGACAGATACACGCGCACACTCACAGATAGATACATGCGCACACTCACAGATACACATGCACACTCACACAGATAACATGCACACACACACAGATAGATACACACGCACACAGATACACACGCACAATGACACAGATAGTTACACACGCACAAAGACACAGATAGATACACACGCACAAAGACACAGATAGATACACACGCACAAAGACACAGATAGATACACACGCGCACTCACACACACAGACACTCAGGCACACACAGACACAGATAGATACACAGACACACTCACACAGGTAGATACACGCACACGCTCACAGGTAGATACAGGCGTAAACTCACAGACAGATACACACGCACACTCACAGACAGATACACACGCACACTCACAGACAGATACACGTGCACACTCACAGATAGATACACGTGCACACTCACAGATAGATACACGTGCACACTCACAGATAGATACACGTGCACACTCACAGATAGATACACGCGCGCACTCACAGATACACGCGTGCACACACACAGATAGATACACACGCACAAAGACACAGATAGATACACACGCACAAACACACAGATAGTTACACACACCCATATAGATACACACGCACACTCACACAGACAGATACACACACAGATAGATCCAGACACACACAGATAGATACATACATGCACACAAATAGATACACACACGCACACACATATAGATACACACGCACACACATACAGATACCCACGCACACACATATAGATACCCACGCACACTCACACAAAAAGATACCCACGCACACTCACACAAAAAGATACCCACGCACACTCATACAGATAGATACACATGCACACTCACACAGATAGATACATATGCACACACACAGATAGATACACACGCACAACACACAGATAGATACACACGCACAAACACATAGATAGATACACTCCCACACACACAGATAGATACACATCCACACTCACAGAGAAATACACACGCACACTCATAGATAGATACACATGCATAGATAGATACACACACACAGATAGATACACACACACGGATAGATACACACACGGATAGATACACACGCACACTCACAGATACACGCGCACACTCACAGACAGATACACACGCACACTCACAGACAGATACACACGCACACTCACTGATACACGCGCACACTCACACAAGTAGTTACACACGCACACTAACACTGATAGATACACACAGATAGATACACACAGATAGATACACACACACAGATACACACGCACACTCACACACACAGATACACATGCACACACACACATTGACACTCAGGCACACTCACACACAGACAGATACACAGACACACTCACACAGATAGATACACACGCACACTCACACAGATAGATACACACAAACACAGATAGATACACAGACACAGAAAGATACACAGACACAGATAGATACACACAGACGCACACACAGATACACACAGACGCACGCACAGATACACACGCACACACACAGATATACCCCCACACACAGATATACCCACTCACACAGATACACCCACACACACAGATAGATACACGCCCACACTCAGATACACGCGCACACTCAGATACACGCGCACACTCAGATACACGCGCACACTCAGATACACGCGCACACTCAGATACACGCGCACACACAGCCAGATACACACACGCACACTCACAGCCAGATACACACACGCACACTCACAGATTGATACACGTGCACACTCACAGATCGAGACGCACGCACACTCAGATCGAGACGTGCGCACACT
>NC_054470.1:114038084-114045584 GCF_017639515.1 Carcharodon carcharias
ACACACACACACACACGCAGAGAGCCACACACACACACACACACACGCAGAGAGCCACACACACACACACACACACACACACACGCAGAGAGCCACACACACACACACACACACACACACGCAGAGAGCCACACACACACACACACACACACACACACGCAGAGAGCCACACACACACACACACGCAGAGAGCCACACACACACACACACGCAGAGAGCCACACACACACACACACGCAGAGAGCCACACACACACACACACGCAGAGAGCCACACACACACACACACGCAGAGAGCCACACACACACACGCAGAGAGCCACACACACACACGCAGAGAGCCACACACACACACGCAGAGAGCCACACACACACACACACACGCAGAGGGCCACCCACACACACACACACGCAGAGGGCCACCCACACACACACACACGCAGAGAGCCACCCACCCACACACACACGCAGAGAGCCACCCACCCACACACACACGCAGAGGGCCACCCACACACACACACACGCAGAGGGCCACCCACACACACACACACGCAGAGAGCCACACACACACACACACACACGCAGAGAGCCACACACACACACACGCAGAGAGCCACACACACACACACACACACGCAGAGAGCCACACACACACACACACACACGCAGAGAGCCACACACACACACACACACACACACACACACGCAGAGAGCCACACACACACACACACACACACACACACGCAGAGAGCCACACACACACACACACACACACACGCAGAGAGCCACACACACACACACACACACACACGCAGAGAGCCACCCACACACACACACACACGCAGAGAGCCACACACACACACACACGCAGAGAGCCACACACACACACACACGCAGAGAGCCACACACACACACACACGCAGAGAGCCACACACACACACACACACGCAGAGAGCCACACACACACACGCAGAGAGCCACACACACACACGCAGAGAGCCACACACACACACGCAGAGAGCCACACACACACACGCAGAGAGCCACACACACACACGCAGAGAGCCACACACACACACGCAGAGAGCCACACACACACACGCAGAGAGCCACACACACACACGCAGAGAGCCACACACACGCAGAGCCACACACACGCAGAGCCACACACACGCAGAGCCACACACACGCAGAGAGCCACACACACGCAGAGAGCCACACACACACACACACACACGCAGAGAGCCACACACACACACACACACACACGCAGAGAGCCACACACACACACACACACACACACGCAGAGAGCCACACACACACACACACACACACACACGCAGAGAGCCACACACACACACACACACACGCAGAGAGCCACACACACACACACACACACACACGCAGAGAGCCACACACACACACACACACACACACGCAGAGAGCCACACACACACACACGCAGAGAGCCACCCACACACACACACACACGCAGAGAGCCACACACACACACACACACACCAGAGAGCCACACACACACACACACACACGCAGAGAAGCCCACACACACACACACAGAGAGCCCACACACACACACACACACGCAGAGAGCCACCCACACACACACACACACGCAGAGAGCCACCCACACACACACACACGCAGAGAGCCACCCACACACACACACACACACGCAGAGAGCCACCCACACACACACACACACGCAGAGAGCCACCCACACACACACACACACGCAGAGAGCCACCCACACACACACACACACGCAGAGGGCCACCCACACACACACACGCAGAGGGCCACCCACACACACACACACGCAGAGAGCCACACACACACACACGCAGAGAGCCACACACACACACGCAGAGAGCCACACACACACACACGCAGAGAGCCACACACACACACACACACGCAGAGAGCCACACACACACACGCAGAGAGCCACACACACACACACGCAGAGAGCCACACACACACACACGCAGAGAGCCACACACACACACACGCAGAGAGCCACACACACACACACGCAGAGAGCCACACACACACACACGCAGAGAGCCACACACACACACACGCAGAGAGCCACACACACACACACGCAGAGAGCCACACACACACACACGCAGAGAGCCACACACACACACACGCTGAGAGCCACACACACACACACACGCAGAGAGCCACACACCCACACACGCAGAGAGCCACACACACACACACACGCAGAGAGCCACAACACACACACGCAGAGAGCCACACACACAACACGCGGAGCCACACACACACACACGCAGAGAGCCACACACACACACACACGCAGAGAGCACACACCCACACACGCAGAGAGCCACACACACACACACGCAGAGAGCCACACACACACACACGCAGAGAGCCACACACACACACACACACGCAGAGAGCCACACACACACACACACGCAGAGAGCCACACACACACACGCAGAGAGCCACACACACACACGCAGAGAGCCACACACACACACACACACACACACACGCAGAGCCACACACACGCAGAGCCACACACACGCAGAGAGCCACACACACTCAGAGAGCCACACACACGCAGAGAGCCACACACACGCAGAGAGCCACACACACACACACACACGCAGAGAGCCACCCACACACACACACACACGCAGAGAGCCACCCACACACACACACACACGCAGAGAGCCACCCACCCACACACACACACGCAGAGAGCCACCCACCCACACACACACACGCAGAGAGCCACCCACCCACACACACACGCAGAGGGCCACCCACACACACACACACGCAGAGGGCCACCCACACACACACACACGCAGAGAGCCACACACACACACACGCAGAGAGCCACACACACACACACACACGCAGAGAGCCACACACACACACACACACGCAGAGAGCCACACACACACACACGCAGAGAGCCACACACACACACACGCAGAGAGCCACACACACACACACGCAGAGAGCCACACACACACACACACACACGCAGAGAGCCACACACACACACACACACACACACACACGCAGAGAGCCACACACACACACACACACACACACGCAGAGAGCCACACACACACACACACACACACACACGCAGAGAGCCACACACACACACACACACACACACGCAGAGAGCCACACACACACACACACACACACACGCAGAGAGCCACACACACACACACACACGCAGAGAGCCACACACACACACACACACACACACACGCAGAGAGCCACACACACACACACACACACACACGCAGAGAGCCACACACACACACACACACACACACGCAGAGAGCCACACACACACACACACACACGCAGAGAGCCACACACACACACACACGCAGAGAGCCACACACACACACACACACGCAGAGAGCCACACACACACACGCAGAGAGCCACACACACACACGCAGAGAGCCACACACACACACGCAGAGAGCCACACACACACACGCAGAGAGCCACACACACACACGCAGAGAGCCACACACACACACGCAGAGAGCCACACACACACACGCAGAGAGCCACACACACACACGCAGAGAGCCACACACACACACGCAGAGAGCCACACACACGCAGAGCCACACACACGCAGAGCCACACACACGCAGAGCCACACACACGCAGAGAGCCACACACACGCAGAGAGCCACACACACACACACACACACGCAGAGAGCCACACACACACACACACACACGCAGAGAGCCACACACACACACACACACACACGCAGAGAGCCACACACACACACACACACACACACGCAGAGAGCCACACACACACACACACACACACACACGCAGAGAGCCACACACACACACACACACACACACACGCAGAGAGCCACACACACACACACACACACACACGCAGAGAGCCACACACACACACACACACACACACGCAGAGAGCCACACACACACACACACACACACACGCAGAGAGCCACACACACACACACGCAGAGAGCCACCCACACACACACACACACGCAGAGAGCCACCCACACACACACACACACACGCAGAGAGCCACCCACACACACACACACACGCAGAGAGCCACCCACACACACACACACACGCAGAGAGCCACCCACACACACACACACGCAGAGAGCCACCCACACACACACGCAGAGAGCCACCCACACACACACACACACGCAGAGAGCCACCCACACACACACACACACGCAGAGAGCCACCCACACACACACACACGCAGAGAGCCACCCACACACACACACACACGCAGAGAGCCACCCACACACACACACACACACGCAGAGAGCCACCCACACACACACACACACGCAGAGGGCCACCCACACACACACACACACGCAGAGGGCCACCCACACACACACACACACGCAGAGGGCCACCCACACACACACACGCAGAGGGCCACCCACACACACACGCAGAGAGCCACACACACACACACGCAGAGAGCCACACACACACACGCAGAGAGCCACACACACACACACACACGCAGAGAGCCACACACACACACGCAGAGAGCCACACACACACACACACACGCAGAGAGCCACACACACACACACACACACGCAGAGAGCCACACACACACACACGCAGAGAGCCACACACACACACACGCAGAGAGCCACACACACACACACGCAGAGAGCCACACACACACACACGCAGAGAGCCACACACACACACACGCAGAGAGCCACACACACACACACGCAGAGAGCCACACACACACACACGCAGAGAGCCACACACACACACACGCAGAGAGCCACACACACACACACGCAGAGAGCCACACACACACACACGCAGAGAGCCACACACACACACACGCAGAGAGCCACACACACACACACGCAGAGAGCCACACACACACACACACGCAGAGAGCCACACACACACACACGCAGAGAGCCACACACACACACACGCAGAGAGCCACACACACACACACACGCAGAGAGCCACACACACACACACGCAGAGAGCCACACACACACACACGCAGAGAGCCACACACACACACACGCAGAGAGCCACACACACACACACACGCAGAGAGCCACACACACACACGCAGAGAGCCACACACACACACGCAGAGAGCCACACACACACACACACACACACACGCAGAGCCACACACACGCAGAGCCACACACACGCAGAGAGCCACACACACGCAGAGAGCCACACACACGCAGAGAGCCACACACACGCAGAGAGCCACACACACACACACACACGCAGAGAGCCACCCACACACACACACACACGCAGAGAGCCACCCACACACACACACACACGCAGAGAGCCACCCACACACACACACACACGCAGAGAGCCACCCACCCACACACACACACGCAGAGAGCCACCCACCCACACACACACACGCAGAGAGCCACCCACCCACACACACACACGCAGAGAGCCACCCACCCACACACACACGCAGAGGGCCACCCACACACACACACACGCAGAGGGCCACCCACACACACACACACGCAGAGAGCCACACACACACACACGCAGAGAGCCACACACACACACACACACGCAGAGAGCCACACACACACACACGCAGAGAGCCACACACACACACACGCAGAGAGCCACACACACACACACGCAGAGAGCCACACACACACACACACACACGCAGAGAGCCACACACACACACACACACACACACACGCAGAGAGCCACACACACACACACACACACACGCAGAGAGCCACACACACACACACACACACACGCAGAGAGCCACACACACACACACACACACACACACACGCAGAGAGCCACACACACACACACACACACACACGCAGAGAGCCACACACACACACACACACGCAGAGAGCCACACACACACACACACACACACACACACGCAGAGAGCCACACACACACACACACACACACACACGCAGAGAGCCACACACACACACACACACACACACGCAGAGAGCCACACACACACACACACACGCAGAGAGCCACACACACACACACACGCAGAGAGCCACACACACACACACACACGCAGAGAGCCACACACACACGCAGAGAGCCACACACACACGCAGAGAGCCACACACACACACGCAGAGAGCCACACACACACACGCAGAGAGCCACACACACACACGCAGAGAGCCACACACACACACGCAGAGAGCCACACACACACACGCAGAGAGCCACACACACACACGCAGAGAGCCACACACACGCAGAGCCACACACACGCAGAGAGCCACACACACGCAGAGCCACACACACGCAGAGAGCCACACACACGCAGAGAGCCACACACACACACACACACACGCAGAGAGCCACACACACACACACACACACACACACACACACGCAGAGAGCCACACACACACACACACACACACACGCAGAGAGCCACACACACACACACACACACACACACACGCAGAGAGCCACACACACACACACACACACACACGCAGAGAGCCACACACACACACGCAGAGAGCCACCCACACACACGCAGAGAGCCACCCACACACACACACACACGCAGAGAGCCACCCACACACACACACACACGCAGAGAGCCACCCACACACACACACACACACGCAGAGAGCCACCCACACACACACACACGCAGAGAGCCACCCACACACACACACACACGCAGAGAGCCACCCACACACACACACACACGCAGAGAGCCACCCACACACACACACACACGCAGAGAGCCACCCACACACACACACACACGCAGAGAGCCACCCACACACACACACACACACGCAGAGAGCCACCCACACACACACACACACGCAGAGAGCCACCCACACACACACACACACGCAGAGGGCCACCCACACACACACACGCAGAGGGCCACCCACACACACACACGCAGAGAGCCACACACACACACACGCAGAGAGCCACACACACACACACGCAGAGAGCCACACACACACACACGCAGAGAGCCACACACACACACACACACGCAGAGAGCCACACACACACACACACACGCAGAGAGCCACACACACACACACACACGCAGAGAGCCACACACACACACACGCAGAGAGCCACACACACACACACACGCAGAGAGCCACACACACGCAGAGAGCCACACACACGCAGAGAGCCACACACACACACACGCAGAGAGCCACACACACACACACGCAGAGAGCCACACACACACACACGCAGAGAGCCACACACACACACACGCAGAGAGCGACACACACACACACGCAGAGAGCCACACACACACACACGCAGAGAGCCACACACACACACACGCAGAGAGCCACACACACACACACGCAGAGAGCCACACACACACACACGCAGAGAGACACACACACACACACGCAGA
>NC_054470.1:114050584-114214952 GCF_017639515.1 Carcharodon carcharias
AGAGCCACACACACACACACACGCAGAGAGCCACACACACACACGCAGAGAGCCACCCACACACACACACAACGCAGAGAGCCCCACACACACACACACACGCAGAGAGCCACCCACACACACACACACACGCAGAGAGCCACCCACCCACACACACCACGCAGAGAGGCCACACACACACACACACACGCAGAGGGCCACCACACACACACACACGCAGAGAGCCACACACACACACACGCAGAGAGCCACCACACACACACACACGCAGAGAGCCACACACCCACACACACACGCAGAGAGCCACACACACACACACACGCAGAGAGCCACACACACCCACACACACGCAGAGAGCCACACACACACACACGCAGAGAGCCACACACACACACACGCAGAGAGCCACACACACACAACGCAGAGAGCCACACACACACACACGCAGAGAGCCACACACACACACACGCAGAGAGCCACACACACACACACGCAGAGAGCCACCACACACACACACGCAGAGAGCCACACCCACACACACACGCAGAGAGCCCACCACACACACGGCAGAGAGCCACCCCCACACACACGCAGAGAGCACACACACACACCGCAAGAAGACCACACACACAAACACACGCAGAGAGCCCACACACACACACACGCAGAGCAGCCACACCACACACACGCAGAGAGCCTCACACACACACACACACACGCAGAGAGCCCCACACCACACACACACACGCAAGAGAGCCACACACACACCACACCGCAGAGAGCACCACACACACACGCAGAGAGCACACCCACACACACGCAGAGAGCCACACACACCCACACACACACGCAGAGAGCCACACACACACACACACACACGCAGAGAGCCACACCCACCACACACACACCGCAGAGAGCACCCACACACACACCACACGCAGAGAGCCCACACACACCACACACACGCAGAGAGCCACACACACACACACACACGCAGAGAGCCACACACACACACACACGCAGAGAGCCACACACACACACACGCAGAGAGCCACACACACACACACGCAGAGAGCCACACACACACACACGCAGAGAGCCACACACACACACGCAGAGAGCCACACACACACACGCAGAGAGCCACACACACACACGCAGAGAGCCACACACACACACGCAGAGAGCCACACACACACACGCAGAGAGCCACACACACGCAGAGAGCCACACACACGCAGAGAGCCACACACACGCAGAGAGCCACACACACACACACACACACGCAGAGAGCCACACACACACACACACACACACACACACGCAGAGAGCCACACACACACACACACACACACACGCAGAGAGCCACACACACACACACACACACACACACACACGCAGAGAGCCACACACACACACACACACACACACACACACGCAGAGAGCCACACACACACACACACACACACACGCAGAGAGCCACACACACACACACACACACACACGCAGAGAGCCACACACACACACACACACACACACGCAGAGAGCCACACACACACACACACACACACGCAGAGAGCCACACACACACACACACACACACACGCAGAGAGCCACACACACACACACGCAGAGAGCCACACACACACACACGCAGAGAGCCACACACACACACACGCAGAGAGCCACCCACACACACACACACACGCAGAGAGCCACCCACACACACACACACACGCAGAGAGCCACCCACACACACACACACACACGCAGAGAGCCACCCACACACACACACACGCAGAGAGCCACCCACACACACACACACACACGCAGAGAGCCACCCACACACACACACACACGCAGAGAGCCACCCACACACACACACACACGCAGAGGGCCACCCACACACACACACACACGCAGAGAGCCACCCACACACACACACACACGCAGAGAGCCACCCACACACACACACACACGCAGAGGGCCACCCACACACACACACGCAGAGGGCCACCCACACACACACACACGCAGAGAGCCACACACACACACACGCAGAGAGCCACACACACACACGCAGAGAGCCCACACCACACACAACACGCAGAGAGCCACACACACACACACACGCAGAGAGCCACACACACACACACGCAGAGAGCCACACACACACACACGCAGAGAGCCACACACACACACACGCAGAGAGCCACAACACCACACACGCAGAGAGCCACACACACACACACGCAGAGAGCCACACACACACACACGCAGAGAGCCACACACACACACCACACGCAGAGAGCCCACACACACACAGCAGAGAGCCACACACACACACACGCAGAGAGCCACAACACACACACACGCAGAGAGCCACACACACACACACAGCAGAGAGCACACACACACACACACGCAGAGAGCACACAACACCCACACGCAGAGAGCCACACACACACACACGGAGATAACCAGAGAGCCACACACACACACCACGCAGAGAGCCACACACCACACACACACGCAGAGAGCCACACACACACACACGCAGAGAGCCACACACACACACACACGCAGAGAGCACACACACACACACACGCAGAGAGCCACACACACACACACACGCAGAGAGCCACACACACACACACGCAGAGAGCCACACACACACACAGCAGAGCACACACCACACGACAACGCAGTAGAGCCACACACACACACACACACACACACGCAGAGAGCCACACACACACACACACGCAGAGAGCCACACACACACCACACACGCAGAGAGCCACACACACCACACCACACGCAGAGAGCCACACACACACACACACGCAGAGAGCCACACACACACACACACGCAGAGAGCCACACACACACCACACACTGCCAGAGAGCCACACACACACACACACGCAGAGAGCCACACACACACACACACGCAGAGAGCCACACACACACACACACACGCAGAGAGCCACACACACACACACACGCAGAGAGCCACACACACACACACACGCAGAGAGCCACACACACGCAGAGCCACACACACGCAGAGAGCCACACACACGCAGAGAGCCACACACGCAGAGAGCCACACACACACACACACGCAGAGAGCCACACACGCAGAGAGCCACACACACACACACACGCAGAGAGCCACACACACACACACACACACACACACGCAGAGAGCCACACACACACACACACACACACACGCAGAGAGCCACACACACACACACACACGCAGAGAGCCACACACACACACACACACGCAGAGAGCCACACACACACACACACACACGCAGAGAGCCACACACACACACACACACACACACACACACGCAGAGAGCCACACACACACACACACACACGCAGAGAGCCACACACACACACACACGCAGAGAGCCACACACACACACACACGCAGAGAGCCACACACACACACACACACGCAGAGAGCCACACACACACACACACGCAGAGAGCCACACACACACACGCAGAGAGCCACACACACACACACACACACACACGCAGAGAGCCACACACACGCAGAGCCACACACACGCAGAGAGCCACACACACGCAGAGAGCCACACACACGCAGAGAGCCACACACACGCAGAGAGCCACACACACACACACACACACACACGCAGAGAGCCACACACACACACACACACACACGCAGAGAGCCACACACACACACACACACACACGCAGAGAGCCACACACACGCAGAGCCACACACACGCAGAGAGCCACACACACGCAGAGAGCCACACACACGCAGAGAGCCACACACACGCAGAGAGCCACACACACGCAGAGAGCCACACACACGCAGAGAGCCACACACACGCAGAGAGCCACACACACGCAGAGAGCCACACACACGCAGAGAGCCACACACACACACACACACACACGCAGAGAGCCACACACACACACACACACACACACGCAGAGAGCCACACACACACACACACACGCAGAGAGCCACACACACACACACACACGCAGAGAGCCACACACACACACACACACACGCAGAGAGCCACACACAACACACACACACGCAGAGAGCCACACCACACACACCACAACGCAGAGAGCCACACACACACACACACCACACGCAGAGAGCCACCACCACCACACACACGCAGAGAGCCACACACACACACACACACACAACACACACACACGCAGAGAGCCACACCACACACACACACACACACGCAGAGAGCCACACACACACACCACACCGCAGAGAGCACACACACACACACAGCAGAGCCCACACACACACACACACGCATAGAGCCACACACACACACACAACACGCAGAGAGCCACACACACACACACACACACCCGCAGAGAGCCACACACACACACACCACACGCAGAGAGCCACACACACACACACACACGCAGAGAGCCACACCACACACACAACGCAGAGAGCCACACACACACACACACGCAGAGAGCCACACACACCACACACACACGCAGAGAGCCACACACACACACACACACCGCAGAGAGCACACCACACACACACACGCAGAGGAGCCACACACACACACACACGCAGAGAGCCCCACACACACACACACACGCAGAGAGCCACACACACACACACACGCAGAGAGCCACACACACACACACACACGCAGAGAGCCACACACACACACACACACGCAGAGAGCCACACACACACACACACACACGCAGAGAGCCACACACCACACACACACGCAGAGAGCCACACACACACACACACGCAGAGAGCCACACACACACACACACACGCAGAGAGCCACACACACACACACACGCAGAGAGCCACACACACACACACACACGCAGAGAGCCACACACACACACACACGCAGCGACACACACACACACACACGCAGAGAGACACACACACACACGCACGCAGAGAGACACACACACACACGCACGCAGAGAGACACACACACACACACGCAGAGAGCCACACACACACACACACACGCAGAGAGCCACACACACACACGCACGCAGAGAGCCCACACACACACACACACGCAGAGAGCCACACACACACACACACGCAGCGAGCCACACACACACACACACGCAGCGAGCCACACACACACACACACGCAGCGAGCCACACACACACACACACGCAGCGAGCCACACACCCACACACACACGCAGCGAGCCACACCCACACACACACACAGCAGAGAGCCACACCACCCCACACACAGCGAGCACACACACACACACAGCGAGCCACACACCCACACACACACACAGCGAGCCACACACCCACACACACACACAGCGAGCCACACACCCACACACACACACAGCGAGCCACACACCCACACACACACACAGCGAGCCACACACCCACACACACACACAGCGAGCCACACACCCACACACACACACAGCGAGCCACACACCCACACACACACACAGCGAGCCACACACCCACACACACACACAGCGAGCCACACACACACACACACACACAGCGAGCCACACACACACACACACACACAGCGAGCCACACACACACACACACACACAGCGAGCCACACACACACACACAGCGAGCCACACACACACACACAGCGAGCCACACACACACACACAGCGAGCCACACACACACACACAGCGAGCCACACACACACACACAGCGAGCCACACACACACACACAGCGAGCCACACACACACACAGCGAGCCACACACACACACAGCGAGCCACACACACACACAGCGAGCCACACACACACACAGCGAGCCACACACACACACAGCGAGCCACACACACACACACCGAGCCACACACACACACAGCGAGCCACACACACACACACCGAGCCACACACACACACACCGAGCCACACACACACACACCGAGCCACACACACACACACCGAGCCACACACACACACACACACACCGAGCCCCACACACACACACACACACAGAGAGACACAGACAGAGAGACACACACACACACACACACACACACACACACACACACACACACACACACACACACACACACACACACACACACACAGTGTGAGAGAGAGACAGACAGACAGACAGGAGAGAGAGTATAGAACAAAGGGGCATAACCTTAAAATTAGTGTTAGGCCATTCAGGGTGTTGTTAACACGTGCTTATTCACTCATGGTCTGGTGGGAATCTGGAACTCTTTTCTCTCCAAAATCCTACTGGGGCTGGGGAGGTTCAATTGAATGCTTCAAAAACTGGTAGATAGATTTTTGTTAGGTAAGGATATTAAGAGTTACAGAAGCAAGGTGGGTAGATGGAGTTAAGGTAGAAATCAGCCATGATCCAACCGAGCGACGGAACACAATTGAGGGGCAGAATGACTTCGTCCTGTTCCTACTAGAATTCACATCCATATATTTTTTTTTAAATCTTGACACATGGAACTGAACCAACATCAAATCTAAAGCCAGCACGTTTTGCAGATGTTTAGTTCCACACATTGTAGCAAATATCTCAGTTACAGAATTATTGCTATTTAACAATTTGGTGATCCTTCCCTAATACACTCTTGTCATTGTAGAGCACACTGGAAAACACAGGTTGGCCCAGCTTCTGTAGTATTAATGATTCTACAATTGTGTCAACTTTCACTAATATTACTGCTCTGAAACAGACAACCACTAGTCCACGCACAGTCTAGTTAAAACACAGAAACCCAGAAGTCATTGGTTCAATGTTTCTCCAATGGGTGCACAGCTGAGGCATCCCCAGACAGCAAATCAACCACAAGTCACTGAACTAACAAGAACTTGCCCTTTTATGCTATTAATCTCACTAAAAAAAAACCCTTAAGGAGAAGTTACCAAGTTGAATGAGGTGCAGCTGGGTTTTTAAATGGTATACACAAAGTTCAGAATTCTTGCTTAACAGCCTCTCTGACCCTGAAAAACCAATTTTATATATTTGTAGAAAATCAAATTTCTCCATTATTAAAAAACACAATTTTGAAGTTTATTATTTCAATTTCTACTGTAATCCCATGTGGAGATCCCAATCATTTACAGTCAATTTGAGTCAAATCCCAGGGGAGCTACCTTCAAATTAGAGTTAAGCAAAGCTTCGTCATAGCTGAGACAGCCCAATTTGCCACATGAATACATCTCTATGTAACCTGATATGCCTACAAACACTAACACTTACTGTGTTTTTCAGATTCAAATGTCGAACTCAAACACAACAGTAAAAAAAAAAGTGAATAAATCTTTAGTCCATTTGTTCAAGCCATGGAGGAAAGGTTGAGGTTTAGAATTGGAAAAACTCAGCATCTTTCCACTTGACATTCTGTTTTCGGACGTGCGCAATACAGTCACCCCATGTCGTAAATGCAATCAAACATATTTTTCGGTGTTTTTCTGCTGCAATACGAGATTCCGGAGCATCTCATTTGCCAGGGGCACTCAACAGGCATTCAACAGAATTTTCAGGGCCATCAGCCTCCTCAGTTACAATGCCATCCATCTACGAAGGCATCATCGGCCAGTTCTGCTGTGCATCATACAGCATCATCCACCTCCATGCAAGTTTTCAGGGCTGTCTCTGCCAAATCTCCATAAATGACCTCCCACAGGCAAGCGAGAAGTGCCTCAGTATCTGGTTGGTTTGCATCACCCTGCTCCTCCTATTTCTCATCATCATGTGCAGCTGTCACCTGTTTGATCCCTGAAGAGGTTTGCAACTGTGGCTTCCTTCACTCTCTTCCATGTCATTTTCAGCATGGACATGGCCTCTAGTACAGTGGGATTGTAGTCCTGCTTCTTATCGATGGTCTGAATAAGCTGCAAGATCAGCTGCTGTTGGTAGAGGGTTTTCAGGTTCCTAAATCATTGGCTGGAGCTTGGCTGTGCTGTTGGGAGGCAAGCACACCAGCTTGATGCTCTTCAGACCAGCAATGTTGGTGTGTGCAGGGCAACTGTGATGATGGCAATCTTCCCTTTCTTTCACTGATATGTTTTGGCCACTTTCCTGATCCACACCTCAAAAACATTGGAGGTCATCCAGGTGGTTTTATTTGTGAGTCCTGACTTGATTTTTGTGAAGTACCATGGACTTGCCCATCACAAAAATAAAAAGCAAGAGGCAACTTTTCTGTGTCATCCCTGTTGGTGCAGGCCATAGCGGTAACACGTTCTTTGCTCTGCTTTCTGCCATTACTCTTGATCCCCTTCCAGATCAAAGAGCAGTTTGGCAAAAGACAGTAAACAGTCCAGTTTCATCCATGTTAAAAATGTCTCTTGGTGCATACTCATTCCAAGATATGGGCAAGACCATTTTGGAGCCAACCTGTCATTGCTGTCATCACCGCCACACCATCACCACTTAGCACATGGAAGATAAAGTCATGCCTCGTCTTGAATCGGTCCAGTCATCCATCGCTGCAGGTGAGCGCCATGTGTTCCAGTTCTCTGCCAGGGCAACTCCCCCTTCTTGAAGGATGGGGCCGGAGATGGGCATGTTCACTGCTCAGGCTGCCTTGAACCCCATTAGCCGAGCTTCATCAGGTCAGGCAGCTGTTCCCAGCCTCTTCCTTGCTGGAGAGGATGCCTGCTTGTTGAACTGTTCCAAAAAATGTTTGCTTTGTTTCATAAATGGTGGACAAACTTGATGGTAGAATCTCCCGTTCTATTTTTTGCGATGTCCACTTCATGCCACGGTTTTCCACTTGCTCTATCAACTTCACCTTCTCTCCAATTGGCAACACAACTTCCTCATCGGTTTCATCATAATCACACTTCGCAAGTTACTTCAGAGAGATTTGAGCATGCTTAGATCCAACCACTCTGCTCGGATAGGTCGGCGCAGTCACATGACTGATTTCGGCATTATTCCTCTTGCTAACCCGATAGATCACTGTGGAATGTTGGCTAACTTGGGTTTCTTCCCCAAACCTTTGAGATTCAGCCAGTGGGAATGGTGATAACTTTGACACAATGGGAATTTTGTATCACCCGAGTTTGACTCGCCAAGGTTCCATAATTGAGTGAAATATTCAGTGCATTCTACTTCCTGGTCTGTTGCCTGTGAGAAAACTTTGACGTGATTGGCTGCCTAGCCCGATTGATGACATCACTGTTGCTGCATGCCCGATTTGACGCCAACTTCAAACTGGCATCAGGGAAAAAGATCCACGCTGCAGAGATCGCTAGAGCTTTGCTGACCTTGAAAACTGCCTTCACTGGCCACAAAATTAAGGCCAGTAATTCATCAGTCAGCTCATTTACAGTTTGAGGGACTTTGTCGTGTTCAAACTGGTGGCACATTTCATGACATCAAAAATACGATAAGCAATTTCATAAAATATAGAGGCAGTTCCACTTGAATTAGAGATTATAGATACAAGAGTCTCTCACAGATCAGGTAGGGAATTCAGGAGAAACAGCTTCACTCACAGGGGCTGGAATGTGGAACTCGTCACCACAGGGAGTGGTTGAGGTGAATAGTACAGATACATTTAAAGGGAAGGGGTCATGAAACAGTGCTATCAGGCTGCACTTACTCAGCAATAACCTGCTCACTAACACTCAGTTTGGGTTACGTCAGGGCCGCTCAGCTCCTAACCTCATTACAGCCTTGCTTCAAACATGGACAAAAAGAACTGAACTCCAGAGGTGAGGTGAGAGTGACTGCCGTTAACATCAAGGCAGCATTTGACCAAGTGTGGCATCAGGAGGCCCTAGCAAAACTGGACTCAATGGGAATCAGGGGGAAAATTCCCTGCTGGTTGGAGTCATACCTAGCACAAAGGAAGATGGTTCTGGTTGTTGGAGGTCAATCATCTCAGCTCCAGGACATCACTGCAGGAGTTCCTCAGGCTAATGTCCTAGGCCCAACCATCTTCAGCTGCTTCATCAATGGCCTTCCTTATATCATAAAGTCAGAAGTGGGGATGTTCACTGATGATTGCACAATATTCAGCACTATTAGCGATTCCTCAGATACTGAAGCAGTCCATGTCCAAATGCAGCAAGACCTGGACAATATCCTGGCTTGGGCTGACACAAGGCAATTAACATTCATGCCACACAAGTGCCAGGCAATGACCATCTCCAAAAAGGGAGAATCTAACTATCACCCCATGACATTCAAAGGCATTACCATCACTGAATCCCCCACAATCAACATCCTGGGGGCTACCATTGACCAGAAACTGAACTGGACTAGCCATATATAAATATTGTGGCTACAAGGGCAGGTCAGAGGCAAGGAATCCTGTGGTGAGTAACTCACCCAACTCCCCAAAGCCTGTCGCCCATCTACAAGGCACAGGTCAGGGGTGTGATGGAATATTCTGCACTTGTCTGGATGAGTGCAGCTCTAAGAACACTCGTGAAGCTTGACACCATCCAGGACAAAGCAGCTCACTTGATTGGCGCCACATTCACAAATATTTGCTCCCTCCACACCGATGTATAATAGCAGCAGTGTGTACCATCTAAAAAATTCACTGCAGGGATACACCAGGGCTCCTCTAGACAGCACCTCCCAAACCCATGACTACTACCACCTAGAAGGACAAGGGCAGTAGACACAATGGAACACCACCATCTGGGAATTGCCCTCCAAGTCACTCACCATCCTGATTTGGAAATATATCGCCGTTCCTTCACTGTCGCTGGGTCAAAATCCTGGAACTCCCCCCCGCCCCCCACTAACAGCACTGTGAGTGTATTTACAATACACAGGGGCTGCAGCAGTTGAAGCAGGCAGCTCACCACCACCTTCTCAAGAGCAATTAGGGATGGGCAGTATATGCTGCCCTAGCCAGCGATGCCTACATCCCACAAACGAATAAAACAAAAACACATCCTCAGAATGACAGAAATGTTACAACACAGAAGGAAACCATAGGGCCATTATGTCTGCAGAATAAACAACTCACCTCCCTCAAGGATTGTCCTGGGCTCAGAAATTAAAAGACTAATTTCCAAGACATCGATGTGAGGAACAGCCAGGGGAGAAAAATCACATGGGCATCAAAACAAAAATGTTCAAAGAACTTGTTTCATTTATTTAAAAAAACTTTATTTATTTATAAAAATATTGAACATGGGCATGCGTGAAAGGCTGTTGAATGACAGTCCAGAATTAACCATTCAGGTAATAAAGAGTCTGTTCGTCATATGAAGGCAGGGCTCTGTGCAGATGGGCATGTGGAGGCAGGAAGTCATGTGATGGAACCTCAAGGAATATATCCAGAGTTGCCAAATTGAGTTCTTTCAGCAAAAAAAAACACAACACGGATTGGCCACAATTGAAGTACCCAAGATAGAAACCAACATGATATCAAGACCTTGACAGCAGCACATTTAAGCTGCCAAAAATATATCTATTTTCACAAGTTATGTTGTTGCAGTCAGACTAAAAACAGGTTTAACCCCACGACAAAACACTAGGCAGCTTGTAACTGCAGAAGCTGGAGTGAAGCGTTTCCCTGAAAACATCTTCGATGAAAACATTATTAAAATGGGCTCACGCTTTTACATATTTCAACAGTTACAGACTAAAATTCAAAGCTTTGTACATAGTTTTCAGTTTTTCTAAACATCCTCATTCCCCTGCAAGCAGAAGAGGTGATTTAAGTTGTATTATTTTAGCAGATGCGTTCTGTTCCTTGTGATTTCCTTAATAAGAAAGTTAACTTTTAAAAGCACACACTTTTTTTAAAAAAAAGGCTTCCGGAATCCAGCCTTTACCTACTGCAACTGTATCTTTGTGGGAACAACAACAGAGTTTGATAGTACACATGGATGGTTATTTATTGCAGGGCTATGGGGAAAGAGAGGGGAAAGTGGGACTAATTGGATAGGTTTTCAAAAGGGCCAACACAGGCATGATGGGCTGAATGGCCTCTTCCTGTGGGGTTTCATTCAATGATTAGCCCCGGATGTCTATTTTGCTAGCGTTCAAAACAGAAAAATCAAGACTTATCTCAATGACATTGCAGGTCTCTGCAGTAAAACGCTTGGGAACTGGCCATGATAGTCAGTCCAAACAGGAAAAGGATGCATGCTGGAAAATGCTTAGGACCCACCAGACAATATCTATTTTGTTGCTGCAACAAACAGATGGCTTCACGTTGGAAGCTGAGGCCCGACATGCACAAGGCAACAATTAGATATGTCAGAGGCAAAACAAAATCGGAAATAGGCAGCACTAACTGATAACCAGGCAACAATGTGCTGCATTGTATCTTCTAACTCTCAGGATGGAGCACAATGTGTTGTTGGGAGGGTACGTGGATTAAATAGGGATGAGGCAGTCTCCAGGGTTATGCAATTAAAGTGGCTAGGTAACATTTTTATCCGGGCAGCTACTTTATCTAGCTTCCTACTTCAAAAGCAGTGTAGTCAGGGCAAATAGTCATGAACTCTGCATCTATACAGTTAAGTAGTGGGCACACACAAGGCTGAGCTCACTAGCACTGGGTCTTAGCGAATTTCAATGAGCTTTGAAAAATATCGCATAGAACGCGTAGTATTGAAAGAGGTCGCTCAAACTGATGGGTCCCTGTGCCACATGAGACTCTCCTCACCCTATCAGCATATCCTTGTGTCCTTTTCTCCCTCAAGTGTTTACCTAGTTTCCCTTTAAATACATCTACATTAGTCACCTCAGCCATCCTTGTGGTAACCAGTTCCGCTCTGTCCAAGTTTCTCAGGAGTTCCCTGCAGGATTTATTGGTGACTCTCATATTTATGGATTTTATTTTTGGACTAGACACAACAACCAGTAACTTGCATTTATATCATGCCCTTCAACATAGTAAAACACCCCATGATATTAAACAGGAGCATTATCAAACAATATACGACACTAGGTCACTTAAGGAGGTATTAGGGGAGGTGACCAAAACCTTGGTCAGAAATAAGCTTTAAAGGAGCATTGAAGAGGGGAGTACAGTAGTGAGCAGGGTTAAGGGAAAGAATTCCAGAGCTTAGGGCCCTAGAAAATCAAATCAAATTTTGTTTGATAACATTTGTGAAGTGCCTTGGGACTGAAATTCCCTCCAATTTCTCTTCTGCTGTGTGCAGTTGGCTTGGTGCACTGCGTGGACCTTTTAAGGTTACCAGGCAGTCGAGCCTGCATGCATCTTAGAGGGAGCGTTGTTATACACAGCCTGATGTTCACTGCCCAGTACATTCACAATTGCTGCACAGCATGCGCCCACGCAGGTGAGAGGGGTCATTGCTTGGGACATTTTACTAAATAAATGCAAGTTGTTGTTACCTTTAAAGAAATGGCCAACAATACCATAAGTGACCCTAAATACGGACCTGCGTCTTCTAGCTTTGTTTTGTATTATTATGACCAAACTCCAGATGCCTCTGATTAAAGAGAGCTGTAAACCATGCTGTTGTAAAGTAGTGAGCATTTATTGATCATTTACACAGGTGGGCTTTCGCAGCAGGACTCCAATAGAACCATCTTCCCTCAGGTTCCAGTTAGATGCGATCTGACATCATCTGGTGATGCACTCTAGCTGTCAGCATAATAGCTATTAACCCTTTATACTACATACTTAAACTCTTTTTCTATTCAGTGACAATCTAAATCACAGCACACCCCCTAGGCTCTTATGGTTAAATAGGAAGCTACTGCTGCTGCTTTCTTTGCAACACCTAGGATGATTAGAAGAGGAGGTGGTCATTCAGTCCCTTAAGTCTGTTCTGTCTTTTAACCAGCAAAAGCTTATATTTATATAGTGTCTTTAATGTAGTAAAACATCCCAGGGTGCTTCACAGGAGTGTTATAAAACAAGTCATGACACCAAGCAACATAAGGAAATATTAATCCAAATGACCAAAAGCTTGGTCAAAAGGTAGGTTTCAGAGAGTCTTAATAGAGGGAAGCAAGGTAGAGAGGTGGAGAGGTGTAGGGAGAGAATTCCAGAGCTTGGTGCCCAGGTAGCTGAAGGCACAGCCACCAATGGTGGAGAGATTAAAATTAGAGATGTGTAGATATCGGACGGTTGCAGGGCTGGAGGAGATTGCAGGGATAGGGAGGGGCAAGGTCATGGATGGGTTTGAAAACAAGGATGAGAATTTTAAAATCAAGACATTGCTTGACCAGAAGCCAGTGTAGGTCAGCAAGCAGAGTGGTGAAAGGGGAACAGGACTGGGAACGAGACTCGCTACAAGTTAAGACAAAGGGCAGCAGAGTTTTGGATGACCTCAAGTTAATGGAGGGTAGAATGTTGGAGACCAGTCAGGAGTATGTTGGAATAGTCAAATCTAGAGGTAGAGAAAATGAAGGAATGAATTAACAGTTTCAGCAGCAGATAGCTGAGATACAGATGAGGTTTCAGAAGTGGAAACAGGCAGTCCAAGGTGATGACATGAATACAAGGTTGGGAGATCATCTTGGGGTCGAATGCGACAGCAAGTTTACAAACAGACTGACGTGTTCAGACTGGTGCCAGGGAGCCAGTGCTTAGGGAACAACCCAAAATAATGGTTTTAATCTTCAATATTTAATTGGAGAAAATTTCTGCTCACAACTGTGCTGGATGTTAGATAAGCAGTCTGAAAATTGGAGGAGTCGAGAGGGGTGGTGGTGAGGTAGAGCTGGGTGTTGTCAGTGTATATGAGAAAACTTACATGGTTTCGGATGATGTCACCAAGGAACAGTATGTAGATGAGAAATGGAGGGGGTGGGGGGACAAAAAATAAATCCTTGGGGAACACCAGAGGCAACGGTTAAGAAGCTGCAAGAGAAGCCATTGCAGGTGATTCTCTGGCTATGATTAAATAGATAAGAATTGAACCAGGCGACAGCAGTCCCACCCAGTTGGAGAAGGGACACAGGAGGGGGATAATGTGGTCAACGGTGTAAAAGATCACAGACAGGACGAGAAGGACAAAAGAGGGAAAGTTTACATTTGTCACAGTCACAAATGATGTCATCTGTGACTTAGATAAGAGCCTTTTCTGTACTATGGCAGGGGCAAAAACCTGACTGGAGAGATTCAAATATGGAGTTCCGGGAAAGATGAGCATGGATTTGGGGGATGACTACAAGTTCAAGCATTTGAGAGGGAAGTAGATCGGAGATGGGATGGCAAGGTCAAGGATTGGCCTTTTTTGGGAAAGGGGGTGATGACCACAGGTTTAAAAGGGAGATAGGGACAGAACCTGAAGAGAGAATTGCTCGCAATATTGATTAACATGGGGATGAGGAGAGAACGTTGGGTGGTCAGGAATCACCATTAATGAGATCGTGGCTGATCTGCAACCTAACTTCGCACATCTAACTTTGCCCATTATCCCTTAATACCTTTAGTTAACAATGCTCTACCAATCCCAGATTTAAAATTAGTAACTGACCTAGCATCAATTACCATTTGTGGAAGAGAGTTTCAATTTTCTACCACTATGTGTAGACACATTTTCTGATGTCACTCCCGAAAGATCTGGCTCCAATTTTTAGACCATGTTTCCTAGATTCCCTAGCTGGCACGGGGTGTTTCTCTTGATCTACTTGACCAGCTTCTCTCAATATCTCGACTTACCCATAGATTTCTTCATCTTCTGGACTAGGGTGTAAAAATTTCTTAGGAGGCCTCAATGCTGGTTCTTCTACTACTTTGGAGGCTGTTAAAGAAAAAGACAATGTTTTAATGTAATGTTTCTTTCACACACACACTTTAAAAACAACAATTAAGGCTTTCAAAGCTTCTTTTGAAATGGTGGAGAGAGAAGTGGCAAGATACAGATCGGGAGATGATGGAATATAGTGGGTGAGAAAGATTCATAGGAAAAGCAGCAGCCAATTGACACACAGCAATTGAAATTAAATGAGCAGACTTATTTAGATATTTTAGCCCTGTAGACCGAGAGCTAAACACTGACCCAGGACACCAGGGAAAACTCCCCTTCCTCTTCTGCCAATAGTGGCTGTCGGATCTTGATCGTCTTCCCCTCAATTTAGCATCTCACCTAAAGAAAGCATCCCCAACAGTGCAGTGCTCCCTCAGTACTGCACTGGGAGGTGACAGCCTGGATTTTGTGCTCAGGCCTCTGGAGTGGGACTTGAACCCACAACCTTCTGGCTCAGAGGTGAGTGATTCCCCCTGAGCCATTGCTGACTGCCAAATAAAGGAACTTGACTTTTTTGGTATAGCAAGTGAATTGGTTTCACTAGCCAGAATATTAAAGGCATATGTGCATATTTGATATCATAAAAGTGAACTTGACAACATAATTAAAATAGACACAATAGCAAGAAGCTTGTTGCACTGATAATGTCCCAAGAGCAGTTTTTTTAATTTGTGGGAGATTAGATGATCTTAATATTATCATCATTTCACAGGCCAGCTAGCAACAAAGAAAAAACAGAATGAATGATCGAAAATAAATTTAACATTCTGGCTCAGTGTTATCAATTTGAACAGCTGAAAAACTAATACAGCACAGAAAAGGGGCTATTCAGCCTATCATGCCTGTGCTGGCTCTTTGGAAGAGCTTTCCACTCCCTTGCTCTCTCCCCACAGTCCTACAAATTTTATTGCTCCTTCAGCTATTTACCCAATCTCCTCCTGAAAATTACTATCGAATCTGCTTCCACCACTCTTTCGGGCACATTACTCAGTAATGTGTTATTATCTGTAAAGAAAATTATCTTCATCTCCCTCCTCTGGTTATTCTGCCAATCACCTTAAATCTGCGTCCTCTAGTAGCTGACCTCCTGTCACTGGAAAACATTTCTCCATCAAAACCCCTTCTAATTTTGAAAACCTCTATTAAATCCCGCCTTAATCTGCTCTGCTCCGAGGGGAATATCCCAGCCTCTCTGGTCTCTCTCCTGAAACAGAAGTGATTTTATGCACAAGCAAATTTGAAAAAAGTAGCAAATATTCAAGTGTGCTCTGCATGACAGCAGGTCCTTGACTCATTCTCTGATGATGCTTCACCCTGAGCAGTTTTCCTGACAGTCTTTGTCAGTGATGGGCTTGTCATTGCATTCCGTTCTCCAGGGCAGGGCGAGGGGGCAGGTCCCAAAGTCTATTTCAGCTGGAGCAGAAATCGAACCCATGCTGTTGGTAATATCCCGCATCACACACTAGCTATCTAGCCAGCTGAGCTAACCAGCCTCCTCAAACCATAATCCAGAACTATAACTGATGCCAATTGATTGAAACCAGGTATTCTGGAGCCCTCCTGCTTTTGTGCTGGCCAGTTTTCATTTAAGCAATATAGGCACAGCCAGCTTAAAAAGGGAGGGGCGATTCTCTTACCTCTGTAATCATCCTCATCTTGTTCTTCCTTCTCAGAGTCAACAGCAGCAGGTAGGTCACTCTTTGTTGCAAAGGGTGTGGGTATGGCTCCCAGCCTGGTCAGTCTATGAGTAGGCTCCTCTTTAGAACTAAACAAAGGACAGAACAATCAAAAATGATCACAAAAATCACAAGTGGGAGTTTAGGTAGTATGATGCAGGGTTGGAGCAGCTGATGTAGCAAGAAGAAAAAGCGAGAGGAGAAAAATGAACAGATAATCTTACTCCTTTCTTTTCAAGAAAGAGAAAATGCATTTTAAAATATTGCTGAAGTTTCTCATCTTGCACACATTGGGACAAATGCAAGAATGGGAATTTCAAACTCACACCAATCTCCTGTAGTATAAATTGTTGTGATAGTTTGACATTTGACAGTGTGTTTGTCCTGATGAGTAGAAGATGAAAAGCTTCAACAACCTCTCTCTCTCTCTTTTCAGCAATATTCTTATGCATTCTTAGATTTATCCAGACTGGATCCTAAATATACAGGTAACGATTTTTTTTTCATTCTCCTGAGAGCAGTTACGATTGCCAAGAAACTGCATCTGGGGTGTGTAGAAAAATAAAATGACAAGGAATCATAGATTGAATAGCAGAGCAGGCTCATGGCGTCGAATGGTCTACTCTGTTCCTATTTCTTATGTTCGTATTACACTCCTTTCAACCTTGCTTCTTGTATGATAGTTAACAAGAATTACTCAACAGGTCAGGCAGCATCTGTTAAGTCAGTGATTAAACCTGAGAAGGAAAACAGAAGGACATGAAGAGGTGAACTGGAGGGGGGGGGTGGTGAGAGAGAGAGAAAAAAAAGAAAAAAATCTTTTTCTTTCTTTTAGGACGGCACTTAAAGGGAAAGCTAGATAGACATATAAGGGAGAAACCAAGAGAAGGATGGGTTTCCAGGATGAGATTAAGTACGGTGGGAGGAAGTCTGTGTGGAGCATAAACACCAGCATGGTTCAGCTGAATGACCTATTTCGGTATTGGAAGTTGTGTGTCATGAGTCAAAGATCAAGAAAGTCAAGCGTTGCAAATGAAAAATATCTCATTAACTATCATACAAGAAGCAAGGTTGAAAGGAGTGTAATACGAACATAAGAAATAGGAACAGAGTAGACCATTCGGCACCACGAGCCTGCTCTGCCATTCAATCTATGCTTCCTTGTCATTTTATTTTTCTACACACCCCTGATGTAGTTTCTTGGCAATCGTAACTGCCCTCAGGAGAATGAAAAAACATCGTTATCTGTATATTTAGGACCCAGTCTGGATAAATCTAAAAGTGCATAAGAATATTGCTGAAAAGAGAGATTGTGGAAGCTTTTCATCTTTCAGCAGGACAAACACAAGAATGCCAAATTTCAAACTATCACAACAATTTATACTACATGAGATTGGTGCGAGTTTGAAATCCCCATTCTTGCATTTGCCCCAGTGTGTGCAAGATGAGGAATTTCAGCAATATTTTAAAATGCATTTTCTCTCTCAAAAAGAAAAAAAAGAGTAAGTTGATAGGAAAGAAAAAGTACCTTTTCTTGTCAACAATTCTGCCAGAGGAATGTGAAGAAACATCAGAATGTGGTGATCTCCTTTCTTCCGGAGGTGGTGAATATGAGGGGTTCGATTCAATTTCGGAAATATCTAAAACAAACGCCAACAGTATTAATTCAAATGCGGTGCATGATTGCCAATGCTATTGTACACCATTTATTTATACAGCACCGTCACCAGAGGCAACACTAGCATGCTAGTAGCATCAAAGCTTTAATTCTGCCTGAAATCGGAGGCACTAGCTAACTTATTCTGGCCATGGTTAGGCAGAGTTATGAGCTATCCCTAACAGGGTAGAATTGGAGTTTTTGAAAGCACTTAAGGGTTTACTGAACTTCCTACTAACATCGGAGTAGCTCTGGATCCTGAAACCTAATCCACCAGGGTTTTAAATCCTGCTTCCCAATGTATCAGGTTAATTCAAAATTACCAGAAAATTCTGCATGAACCAATTACAAAGAATATGGTCTCAAAATGGTTACAGCCCAGTAACGCACCGCGGGGACTGTGGTGTTTTATTGACCCCTTTTATCAAATTTTGACTTAAAGTTGTAAGTTTCCTTTAAACTTTGTTTTTGGTTTTACAGCTGACCTAAATTAGGGGCTGTGCCTGATTTATCCTTGATTTTGTTAATTTAGTTTAACTGTTTTAACTCGAAAAGAGTTACAGCCCAGTAACATTCCTATGGTGACAGCATCATGACAGGGACGTTGCTTCCGCTTGTCAGGGGACCCAAAACTAGGCATCATCAACATAAGATGCCATGGTCACTAATAAACCCAAAAGGCCATTCAGGAGAAACCTCTTTAGCAGAGGGCAGTCAGAATGTGGAACTCACTACCACAGGGAGTGGTTGGGGCGAATACTACAGATGCATTGAAGGGGAAGTTAGATAAGCACGAGGGAGAAAGGAATAGGAGGATATGCTGATGGAGTGAGATGAAGTAGGAAGAGAGAAGGCTTCTGTGGAGTTTGAACACTGGCATGGGTCAGTTGGGCCGAATGGCCTGCTTCTGTGCTGGAAATTCTATGTAATTCAAGGGTGTATAAAACATAATAAACGCTGACTAATTAGGGTCATAAATATTGGGTTTGGGGTCTGGTTTTTAAAACTTCTTCTCTGTCTCCTTCAACATTGAAATCTGTGCTATGTGCCTGGTGGGGTGGGGTAAGAAAGTTATCTACAATAATTGATAGTTTCATTTTCTAACAGAGCTTCTCGATTAAACAGATGCTGAAAAGCCTACGCAATAAATCACAAATGACTTTATGGTTTGAGTTGGTGCTGCAACACAACCCATGGCAACAAGTTTAACTTGGAAAACACTTCATTTTGCAATGAATTGATGTAAATGGAGCTTCTTCAAATAGCAGCAAGGTAATGAAAGCAATTTAACCTCCAGTGCTAGGTTTTGGCGGTGAACAGTGAAAAAAAAAAGGTAAGGTGGGTGGGTGGGAGAAAGGAAGTAGTAAAACTAAACTGCCTTCAGGTTTTGTGCATCCTAACTGTTTGAAAGCCGAAATACCATTTCCTCACATGCACACAGGCTGAACCTCTTATTATTCTTCATCAGGGACAACCTGATAAAGGTCTTAAAAAAATGGAAGGGGTTTGATGTAGAGAAGATGATGTTCCAGTTGTGGGGGAGATTAAAGCTAGAGGCCATCAATAAAAGGTTGTCACTAATAAATCCAATAGGCAATTTATGAGAAACTTCTTTACCCAGAATTACTACAGGGAGTGGTTGAGCGAATACATAGGTACATTTAAGGGGAAGCTAGATTAGGGTAGACTTGTTTCCCTTAGCAGGTAAATCAATTACCAGGGGGCACAGATTTAAGGTAATTGGTAGAAGGATTAGAGGGGATATTAGGAAAAAACTTTCACCCAGAGGGTGGTAGACATCTAGAATTCGCTGCCCAGATTGGTGGCCGAGGCAGAAACCCTCCACTCATTTTAAAAAAAAAAGGTACCTGGATCAGCACCTGACGTGCTGAAAGCTGCAAGGCAACAGAGCAGGTGCTGGAAGATGGGATTAGAATGGGCAGCTAGTTTTTTCAGCCAGCGCAGACACGATGGGCTGAATGGCCTATTTCTGTGCAGTAGCTTTTCTATGGTTCTATTTGTTGATAGGGTGAGATGAAGAGGGGGTGGGAGGAGGCTCATGTGGAGCATAAACACCAGCACGGGCAGTTTCTGTGCTATACATTCTATGTGCCAATGGAAATTTCCAAAAAATTGTGCATGGCAGGAAGAAAATAATTTCCCTTTTAAAAATGTAAATTCAGTACTAGATTTATTAACCATATGGAATTGAAGGTCACATGAACCCAAAACAAAAATTGAAATATTCCTAGTCAATGTTCTTATTGGATGTGGAATGCATTTAAACTGGTTATTTTACAAAGACTTATTCTTAATACCTACATTTTAATAAGCATGACCCTAAAACTAAAAAAAATGCTCTCGTTAAGCTATTTGAAAGGATTCCCTATGTTTCCAGAAATGCTAGGTTTAGGAAAAGGCATAAAATCAACACTACTACTCGAAAATATATTTGAGGAAATTATAATTTCCATATCCACAAACCATTAACCAACATCACAATTCACTTGGCTAGATAATAAAATGTGCAGCAATAGATGTTTCAAAGCAACAACAAAAAAAAACACAATTACTGGGACATTATTTTCTGTGGCGTGGTAAATCAATGTTCAGCTAATAACTGAAAGGAATCTTGGCTATTTGTCTAAAAAGAATTGGCGGAGAAGAAGCTAGTTTCTATACAACAATTCTGAGAGTTAGAAAAAGTCTCAAAGTTCACTAAGGGCTATAAAGAATAGGTGGCTTTAACTACCCATAGTTACCTTCTGCCCTGCCTATCTAATGACAAAGAAGAGGGAAAAGGAGATCTGGAATGCTGTTCAGATCAATACATTTTTAATTCAAGACAAGAACTTCATTCAGCTCAAGATGTAAGAAATAAATTGGGGAAGTAGGTACAGCAGTTGTAGGTAATGGTGACCACAACTATCCACAGAACTAAAAAAGGGAACTGAAAGGGAGCGGGTGGTGGTGGGGGGGGGGGGGGGGGGGGGGTGAAAGATAGACAAGGGGTCAAAGGGAAATACAGAGTGATAGGTCGACATGCTTCCTTTGAACACAGTTAGAATACTTTGGGAAGAATGTCAAGGAGACTGCAAAAGAAAAACCTAAAGATGATATCAGGGATGAATGTGAAGAAAGACCATTACACCTAAACCTTTAGCATCTCATGCTCAATCCTGCACATTTAACATAGTTAAAAATCCCAAGATGTTTCACAGGAGTGGCGGAAATCAAAAATTTGGCACCAAGCCACAGAGATATTAGGACAGCTTATTGTACTATTCAATTGTTCGGCATTTGGTTGTGCATATGTGTTGAATCTTCTCATCTGTGTGCTGCTAGTCAAGCCTGGGTATGGATAATCAGAAACAAACTAAACTTAAGCAAGCAGCTGGAAGCATAAGAGCAGACATTTTAAAAGTACTGTGGATAAAACTCCTGTTTAGACATAGAAACTGGTGTCATCTCTGCATATCTCCAAGGTATTAAACACAACAATGACCAAATACTGGTCAAAAAAGCAGGTTTTAAAGGAGCTTCTTAAAAGGAGGAGGAGAGATTAACAGAAGCTTATGGAGGGAATTCCAGAGCTTACAGCCTTGCCACCGGAAGGCATGGCCACCAATAATAGAGCGATTAAAAAAAAAATCGGGGATATGCAAGAAACCAGAATTTGAGGATTGCAGATTTCTCCCAGGATTGTAGGGCCAGAGGAGGTTACAGGGACAGGAAGGAGATGCATTTGAATTGGCTTTTGAAAACAAAAAGGTGAGAATTTTTTAAAAATCATGGCACACATAGGTCAACAAGCACAGGAGTGATAGGGGAATAGGACTTGGTGCGAATTCGAACATGGCCAGAAGAGATTTGGAATCTCATGTTCATGAGGGATGAAAGGCCATGGAGGGGTTAGAGCAAAGATGCAATTCTCAAAATCGCTGCGTTGTTGAACTGATAATCAATGTAGATTAGCGATTACAGGAGGGTGATGGATGAATTGAGGCTTGGTGCCAGTAGTACAGATATAACCCCCTCACCTCCAGGCTCAGAATCACTATCATCCATGGGTGGGATGCTGATCAACGTTTGTTTACTGTCTCTTTGGACAACAAGCTGAAGCTTCCCCCGTGACTTTTCAATCAATTTCCGGGCATCCGCCAGAGACATGTTTTCAGTCACTGTTCCATTGATCTAAAAGAATCAAAAATAAATGAAGCTGAAGCTGAACTCCATAACATTTCCTGATGTATTAAATAGATGGTGGACTTTGCTGGAACAATAACTGCATTATCACAATTTTGAGAACTTGCATGTTAATTTTTAAAAATTCATTCACAGGATGTGGTCTTCGCTGGCTGGACCAGCATTTGTTGCCCATCCCTAGTTGCCCTTGAGAAGATGGTGGTGAGTTGCCTTCTTGAACCGCTGCAGTCCATATGGTGTAGGTACACCCACAGTACTGTTAGGAAAGTAGTCCCAGGATTTTGACCCAGCGACATTGAAGGAATGGTGATATATTTCCAAGTTAAGATGGTGAGTGGCTTGGTGGTGGTGTTCCTATCTATCTGCTGCCCTTGTCCTTCAAGATGGCAGTGGGTTTGGAAGGTGCTATCGAAGGGGCCCTGGTGAGTTCCTGAAGTGCATCTTGTAGATGGTACACACTGCTGCTAGTGTGCATCATTGCTGAGTGAATGTTTGTGGATGTGATGCCAATCAAGTGGGCTGCTTTGTCCTGGATGGTGTCAAGCTTAAGTGGGGTGGGAGCTGCGCTCATCCAGGCAAGTGGGGAGTATTCCATCACACTCCCGAATTGTGCCTTGTAGATGGGGGACAGTCAATTGTCCATTAAACTCATGGCAGGAAGTTAGAGCTGGTACTTAAATGCCTACTTAACAATAAAATAATTATTACTGCAAGCCAATCACTCTCTGCAGCCCAGAAAGGGAACAATTTAAATTGTTCAATATCATTTCTGTAGGTAGTAAAGCTTGAGATTTTAAAACTGTCAAGTTTTAAATTTAATTTTCTTACTTTGCCTTTGATTGGCAGTTAATGGGGGCGACGGGGATCTCGCCTGCTGTTGGAGAGTTGGCAAGAGCCCAGTGTCGACTCTTCTTGGAGAGGCATGATGAATTAAGTGATACTTAGGCACTTGCCCAGGATCAGGGACCCCAGAGGCAGAAGTCCCGCCCATCGAGAACAGCTGGCAGGTCTATTAGACAGCAGTGCCGCTGAGTAGGTGGTGGCTGCTACTGGTTTGACACCACCTGCGGCCAAGTAACATTGTTGCATCCTAGGCCATAGATGAGGGTTGGACTGGGAGGCGGGGTGGTCCTCAATGGGACATAAGGAACAGTGGTTGAGTCAACTAGAATAAATGCATTTAAGGGGAAGCTGGATAAACATGAGGGAGAAAGGAATAGAAGGAAATGTAATGTTGATAGGGTGAGATGAAGAGGGGTGCGAGGAGGCTCGTGTGGAGCACAATTTTTGGGGTTGGCCAGTTGGGCCGAATGGCCTGTTTCTGTGCTGTGAAATTCTATGCCATTCGGAATTTTTCAAAATGTAAATTAATTAATTCTTTGAAGGGATTAAAAACTAAACTTGCCTTAAGGACAATATCACCTTCTTCTAAGTTTCCATCCTTTGCTGCCAAGCCACTTCCAGTCATCTCTTTAATGAAGATTTGGCTTCCCAATCGAAGGCCATATTCTATTGGACAAAATTTATGCAAGATTTAGAAGGCTGAATAAACGGCAATTGGATAACACAGTATCAAAGTGACGTTCAAGTGCAGTTTTTGTTCTATCCGGCATTAAGGCAGACAGTGATTTTGTGACATTACAATTCTTCTTCACCCAATCACCCATCTGTTCCAGATGGCCACATCCCTCCAAAGTTTTCAAACTCACTCTATTTTTGATCATTAGGAACTGTATGATAACAAAACTCCTTCCCTTTGATTTCCTATCTCAGTGGAAAAGTGTCTGTCCAACTGCCTCTCAATAACAAGGCTACTGAAATCATCCCTTTCACCACAATTATCTCAAACATTTATGTATGTTACCATTCTCAAACAAGAAAAACAAAACGTAACACCCATTTTAGAGGGACTTGCTCGCATCTTTGTAGATTACAACAGGCTCCTGGATAAAAGCATCATTTTCTCCCCTCTCCCTCAGGTTTAATCACTCCACCGTTGGCAGGCATGCCTTCAGCTGCCCAAGCCCCAAGCTCTGCAATTCTCTTCCTTTCTTTAAGATGCTGCTTAAAACCGACCCCTTTAACTTAGTTTCTGGTCAACTGTCCTATACCTCCTTAAATGATCAATAACCCTCTTGTGAAGTGGATTTGGACACTTTACAATGTTGAACGTGCTATACAAAAGCAGGTTGTTGTGTTATTTAGGACTCTTTCCCCACCCCTATGAACATAGCGGTGCAATTGTGGAAAAACTAACAAGTTCAGATCATTTGTAAAGTTAACTCACTTGTGCCCATTACAAGAAGCATTGGCAAAAACAACTGGAACTAAATAACATAACTAAATTTGGCACATTACTGGCCAAATAATAATTCACAAAATGATAACAGTCTTAAAATCCACACAAAAGATGTATTAAGCAGACATTGTGATCTTAGCTGTGGAAGTGGCTACATTTGCAACAACAGGTTTTCCCTGTCCCAACCACCACCAACCTCGCCCCCTTCATCAGACCATAGGAACTGAGAAGATCACAAGTCATTGTTTCCACTCCCTGTTGCCAGTAAGCATCCTCTGTTGATCCACGAGCAACTGGTCACTTTGGTCAAGATGTGGTTGAGTTATTTGTACACCTCATGATTGAACAGCTTGTTGAAACACCAAAGGCCCACACATGGGAGGGTGTGCTGCTAGAAGAGGTGGTTTGGGAAGCCTGCGAGCACCCAGGCTGCCCACACACACACCAAGTCTCAACACCCGCTGAACAGGAAGATGGCAAATTTTTAAAAAAAGGAAATAAATCCAGAATTTGTCTGCACTTCTACAAACAGCAATAGCAGGGATAGATGCCTCATTCACCCCTCAATTCCACTTTCACTGGGCCATTCAAGTATTGCAACTTAAAAAAAAAATCAGCCACCAATGCCACAGAGGGGCTTAGGTATTCAGTTCATATCAAAATCATACAGCACAGAAGACGACTAATCGGCCCATCATGCCTGTGCTGGCTCTTTGAAAGAGCTATCCAATCACTGTTACTCCCTGCTAACTCTTCCCCAGTTACAATCCTTCCCCTTCAAGTATTTATCCAATTTCCTTTTGGAAGTTACTATTGAATCTGCTTCCACCGCCCTTTCAGACAGCGCATTCCAGATCATAACAACACTGATTTAAAACAATATTCTAATCTCTCCTTTGGGTTCCTTTGCTTTAACCTGTCACTTCTAGTTATTGATCTCCTGCCAGTGGGAACAGTTTCCTCATTATTTTCTCTTGGAAGCGCTTTGCAACTTTAGTGCTGGTGGGGACCAACGAGTATAGAGAATCATAGAAAGATATCACATGAGGCAGTTGGGCCCATTGTGCCTGTGCTGGCTCTTTGAAGAAGCTATACAATTAGTCCCACACCCCTGCTCTCTGCCCCCGTAGGCCTGACAGTACTTATCCAATTCCCTTTTGGAGATTCACTATTGAACTTGTATCCACCACTCCCTCAGGCAGAACATTCAGATCATATGCAACAGCCGTCCTCAAGAATGAAAACCCATTTTTAGTAAAATAGCTGCAGATAAGGTTGCTAGCTCCCCAGAGATTGATGGTCAATCTCCAGGACACAGCTTTGTGCCTCCCTAGGGAAAAATAAACAAATATTGGGACATTAAAATAAATGGTTTCTTTCCCATTTTCTTCGAATGTTTCTCTGTACCAGATATTAAAATATTAAAAATGGGAGAAAAGGGCTAACAGTTAAGCATCATCCTATTGGACAATGAGTCTTCTCGCTTTCCGATTGGTGTAGGAAGGCAGTACATCACAAGGATAGCTGTGTTGGTCAACCACTGGTTGGAGCGTGGGGACAAGTCATTTGGTGAAACTTCCAGAAACGCATTTGATCACAGTTGGCAACCCTAGCTACAGGGGAATAATTAGGCTTTACCGAGTTAAAGTTTAAAGTTGTTTAATTCCATTATTAAAGCTTTCAAAGAGCGGGTTAAAAGGCAGAAAATTAAGACTGAAGCAGGATCTGCCAAAGTCAAAAAAACCTTTCGACTTCTAGTGTATTAAAAAATTAGCAGAATTATTAAAATGTGTAAAATGTAGCACAACTGTCCAAATTTTTGAATCTGTAATGGCAGGGAAAAAAACCCATTTTCCATAAAGCTGCTCTTGTACAAGTTTCCCAATACAAACATGTTTAGATTGCACTCAAAAGGTAAAAGGGGATAAGGTGGTCTTATGTTACAGTGCTAGTAATCCAGAGGCTTGGATTAATGATCTGGAGAAATGGGTTCAAATCCCATCACAGCAGCTGGGGGATTTAATTCCCTTAATTAAATCTGGAATAAAAAGCTTGTAACAGTAACTGCGACCACAGCACTACCAAATTGTTGTAAAAAACTCATCTGGTTTGCTTATGTAATTAAGGAAAGAAATCTGCCAACTTTACTCTCTATTGTACGGCTCCCTCTGAAAAGTTCTCAGTTGTAGTAAATTGACATGCTTCCAGTGGTTCAAGAAGGCAGCTCACCAATCACCTTCAAGGACAATTTGGGATTGCCAGGAACAGCCACATCTCACGAACAAGTGAAATATTAAAATTCAGTGCAAATTCACATCAGTCTAACCTGGTGGGCACAACCTGTACAATTGGCATGTGTCTCAGGCATCTGGCACAAGAAAGGTGCGTATATCGTCGGAGCAGGATGAGGCTCTCTCGGCCCCAAATAAATCATGGTGGATCTGTACCTTAACTCCATCTAACTGCTTCAGTTTCAAAACCCTCGATACCCCTTGCCTCACAAAAACCTTCCAATCTCAAGTTTTCAATCCTCATCCTTTTTGGATGCTACCTGTCTACTGCAAATTAAGTGCCGATTTTGGCATCTTACCTGGGGAACTGTGCACAAAGCCTACAAATCAGTCACTCAATTGGAGAATATATTAAATCCTTCTCCAAATATTCTGTTGAAAATGGGTTTTAGGAGACCCAAGGGAGATAGACAAATCAAAAAAGTGGGATTTTCCTCACCTTCATTAGGTCTGTTCTTTACAAGCATGACTTTGTATGGCTTTGGCAGCCCGCGGTCATAAGAGTACGAGGAGGATTCAGGTGACGGGCTCCGGGATTTGAGTCGATCACGGCTTGGAGCTCTTGCTGGCTCTCGGTAATGCTCATAGGCTCGATCATAACCTCTATCGTCGTCGTATACTCGCCCCCGCCCACGATCATAGCTTCTCTCGTAACCTCGGTCCTCATCGTATATCCGACCCTGGCCTCGATCGCCATGCCCGTAGCCACGGTCCTCATCATATATTCTCCCCCGGCTGTGATCCCTACTGTAGCTGCAATCCCTGCTTTGGGGCCTGTCGTAGCTCCTGCCACGCTCTCCACCCCGGCCGTAGTCTCTATCGGGACTCCAGTCCCGGCTGTAGCTACGTCCTCTGGGTCCACCGTCACTCCTATCACTTTGAACACTGTGCTCACTTCTACGGTCGTAGTCATCTACTGTATCGAAGCGACTGTCAGGTTCACTTACTGGTTGCCGAGCTGGAACTTTACGGCCCCTTTTCACCACCTATTGGGGAGAGAGCGCGACAATTGGCAAGTTCATTTGAGCTGTCAGTCATTAAGGCTGGATTACCATCATGGCTAATCATAACAAATAGGATCTGGAGTAGATCATTGGTCCTTCAATAAGATAATGGCTGATCTTCTCCCTCAACTCCACCACACCCATATCTATCCCTCAATTCCCCAAAATCTTATCAACCTCAGTGCCTGAAGTAGAGAATCCCGAAGGTGCACAACCCTTTGAGTGAAGAAATTTCTCTTAGTCTCAGAATAAGGGGTCAGCCATTTTGGGCTGAGACAGTGACCCCATGTTCCAGATTATCTGGCCAGGGGGAAACATTTTCTCAGCATCTACCCAGGCAAGAATTTTATTTTAATTCTGATATCAGATGGCAAAGAATGTTAGACGCATTAAAAAAAGATTGGGAAAGATAGAAAGGCCGCCTCAATTAATGCAAACGAGAAATACAACATTGGTTTAATGCTAAATCCGTCATGCGAGGAACCACCATTTCAAAAAAAAAGCAAGCTATTTAAATTCACTTCCCCAAAAAGCACAAGATTGGTACCCTACTCTTTACAGTACATCTGCAAGGTTGCAGTGTGAAAACACCAATGCTTTGTACCTATTTTGTTTTTTTTTAAACTTCTCGCCAAGATAATGGGATGCAAGATATACAAATGATTTAAAAAGAAACACTAGAACATGCCAGAAATACACAACAGATCCATCAGTAAGGGGAGGAGAAAGGTAATCATTTACTTTACACACATCCAAAACTCAAAAAAAAAAGGCAGAAGGAATTATTTGTAGGACCAACTGAAGCCAAGACAGGAAAACATTTGTGCATTAGGCTGGCGTCACCAAGGGTTCCAGAGCCAAGGCAGACAGGTGGGAGTTAGTGTACAGATGAGCCATAATCTAACCAAATGGTGGAATTGACTGAATGGCCTATTCTCTTAAAGATACCAGGCAAAAGTCACATCCATTCCAGTGCAAAGAGACAAGTAGCAGGTTTAATGGTTTGACAACTAATTTATTTGTGGTCTCTCTTTTAACTGTAAGAGATTAGATTTTCTTTTTCCCCCATTTCAGTTTGTAAAAATTCACCAAAAAGGCCGGCAAAACAGCTTTGAAACAAGAATATAAAAGAGAAGGCTGGCTGTTTAAAGTCACTAAGTTGGGAAACAGGTGTCTATCATCTCTGTACTCGAGCACCCCCAATTTCCATTGCTTCACCATTAGCAGCTACACCTTCAGCTGTCTTGGCCCCCAAGCTGTCAAATTCCCTCCCTATAACTTCTCTCCCAGAAGACACCCCTTGAAACCTACCTCTGACCACCTGTCCCAATATCTCCTTATTGGTGTCTTAAGCCCTCCTTGGGATGTTTTATTAAGTTGTTGGGTGATGCAATGCAGGGTGAGAACATGTTTTACTCCTAGTGCTAATTGTCCGGTTTGCGAGCCAGTCTTAAAAAACTGTCAACTGGCATCATGTTAAACAGAGAGTAGAGGCAGCAGTCAAAACAATTTGGGTCAGAAACTTATGCAGTTTACTGTGAAGTAAAACAAACAAGGCCAGTGTTATTTACTAAAAGTTTTTATAAATAACTGGATTGTTCTGCAGTTTGAGCAAAATGCTGTTGCAAAAATAAAATGATGTTGCACATTATGGTTAAATACAAACATTAAAATTAACAAAAATGTCAAAGCATTTGAGTTCACACAACTATTCCCATCACTTCATTCAACTGTATCTTTCAAATGGGAATTAAATAAACATTTGAAAAGAAAAAAATTGCAGCAAATTGCAGGAAGAGCAGCAGACTTGGACTATTTGATAGCTTTTTCGAAGAGCTAGCACAGGCATGGTGGGCTGAATTGCCTCCTTCTGTGATTCTCTGCCAGGTGATGATTTGGGGGGGTGGGGGGGGGGGGAGAGAAGTTCAGGAAGACAGAATGCAAATTTTCCAAGTAAACAACATTTTCACCAGACTTCTTACAAAATTGGTTTGATAGGTATTTATTTAATGATTCGATATGGGGGATGTTACTATGATGTAAAACAGCCTTACAGCAAAGCACCAGATTTTTCAGACTCAATTCCTACCTGCTGCTGGGTTCTCGAGAAAATGCAGATATGGATGCAGACACCAAAGGGATAGATAACACCAAAGAAAACCGGGCAGGGGAGGGTGGAGTAAGAGCAGGACAAGGGGATGAAAAAGAATCACAGTAAAACATCAAGGATAAAACACAAGCAGAAAACCAGAGGAAATTAAAAAGCTTTCCTCTTCCTCAGTCGCTCAGCCTGGACATCATTCAATTTAAACTTACTACTGGAAATTTAATCTGTATGATAAATTGATTCTGATAATTGCATTACAACTACCGGAAGATTGAATGTTTTTTAATCCCTATTTTTATCCAGGCCTTGCCTTAGTCAGTGAAGAGATCTTATTTAAGGATTATAAATTTCAGACAATGGCGTTGGCTTAGATGCAAGGCATCGTGTGCAGTTTATTGTAACATCATAGCAATGTCACTTGCTGTTCAATGACCACTGACAATTGCCACAAGTTTATCAATTCCTTTCAGTGTTAGCATTGGTGGGTTTTTCTTTTTTCAAAATTCACTCATGGGATGTGGGCATCACTGGCTAGGCCAGCATTTATTGCCAATCCCTTATTACCCTTAAGGTGATGGTGAGCTGCCTTCTTGAACCGCTGCAGTCCATGTGGTGTAGGTACACCCAAAGCGCTGTTAGGGAGGGAGTTCCAGGATTTTGACCCAGCGACAGTGAAGGAATGGTAATATATTTCCAAGTCAGGATGGTGAGTGACTTGGAGGGGAACTTGCAGGCGGTGGTGTTCCCATGCATCTGCTGCCTTTGTCCTTCTAGGTGGCAGAGGCTGTGATTTTGGAAGTCTAAGGAGTTTGCTGTCTAAGGAGCCTTGGTGAGTTGCTCAGATAATTGAAATCGCCTGATATTCCGATTTTGGTATTAGGGAGAAAAAATGCACCATTTATTGTTGGCCGGTTTTCATGCTCCTATTAAAACCAAGAGGCTGGAAAAGCTGGGATTGTTATCTTGCAGCAGAAAAGGAGGGGGGAAATTTAATAGAGGCAGTCGAAATCATGTTGGGCTTTGGATAGAGAAAATAAAGAGAAACTGTTTCCACTGGCAGGAGGGTTGGTAACCAGTAGACACAGATTCAAAAAGGTAATTACCAAAGAACAAGGAAACACTATTTTAAAAAAGAACATAGCAAGTCATGATCTAGAACAGCCTAAAAAGGAAGCGAGTTCAATAATAACCTTCAAAAATAAAAAGGAATTGGATAAATACTTGAGGAGAAGGAAAAACCACAGGGCGATGGTGAAAGGTCGGGGGGGGGGTGCGAGCGGGATTAATAGGATCGTCCTTTCACAAACAATGGGTCAAGTGACCTCCTCCTCTACTATATCATTCTATGATTCAGTGCAGGAGGCGGCCATTTGGCCCATCATGCCTGTGCCAGCTCTTTGAAGGAGCTTTCAAATTAGTTCCATTCCCCTGCCTTTTCCCCATAACTCTAAATTTGTTTCTCCTTATCCAAATCCCTTTTGAAAGTTGCTATTGAATCTGCTTCCACTGCCCTTTCAGGCACAGCATCCTAAATCACAACAACTCGCTGTGTAAAAAGGAAACACTGATTTTACAGTAGTACTATTTAAGTCGGCGAGCAATATTTTATATGAACATGGATGTCTAATTATGGAGATGCCTGTGTGCTAGACATTTCTATAATAAGATTATTTACTGTTAGTGATTTTAATCAGCACTTACTATTTGAGCTACTTTCCCGCATTTTCTCAACTGTTGTACAGCAAAGGAATGAGGCACATTTTCCATTGGACAGCCATTAACATTTATAACCCGGTCATTCTCTCTGCCAAGGAAAAGAATACATTCACAATTAGAGTGTGCAAAAATCCCTTTGAAGTTCTGGCAAATATTGTTTGATATACATTCAGAAATAACCATAAGAATTTAGAATGTTTGTTTGAAGTCAAAATCTGGAAAATACAGTTAGAAACAAAATCTTTAAACACTATTCATGGGGGATGCAATAAATAATTCTCTTCATTTGGAAGACCGGGCACTTTAGAAGTTACACAATTCTAGCCTCCACTCATTCTTGCTTATTGTTGAACTATATATATCAGACATGGCTCAGTGGGTAATATTCTTATCTTTTTAAATTGAGAAAACATTTTGTTCTGACCCAATTTTTTTCTCTACATTTTTTTTTAAATGTTGGTGCCCTAGCCACCCACTTGGGTTTGATCCCTTTTAATAAATTTTAGTTGTTGACTTTTTCAACTCCTTTCTTCACTTTCAGTTGTACATTCCCAAGGTTTTCTTCTCTATCTGGGTTTCAGACTTTTCAACTTCAACAATGGAGAGCGTCTAATGGTAAAATAATAGATTGAAAATGTAGTGTTTTTGCCCTTCTAGCCAGCAGAGATCGCAAGTTTGGAAGGTGCTGTTTAAGCTGCTCAAGACAGGCCCTGGAGTCTCAGTAAATAGTGTCGGGAGTAATAATTTTTCAGGATGAGTCAATGCCCCCACATCCCACACCCTCCCCCCTACCCCGCCCACCCCACAAATCATGTAAAATTAATTGTTTCAATCTCCTCTTCAGCTGCCATGATTCCCTGCTCCATTGTTTCTACCCCTCCAAAAAAAAGTTATTTAAAGGAAAACCCACAGGGCAAAATTTCAAAGAAAGTTTTATTCAAGTTTGCCACGTTTATTATGCATCGCTTTTTAACTAGTGTACAGCCCTGGCAAAGTTCAATACAACCCCCACCAGTCCTACATTTGGGGGTGGGAGGATGGGCAAAAGCAAGGGCATGCACAACAGAACAAGGGGACAGCGAAAGAAACTGAGTGACCAGCATAGAGCAGCATAAACAAGGAAGGGAGGAGCATTCACTGAAGCAGATTAACGTGCAAAAGGCAGCAGGGACAGATGAAAAAAAAAGTGAATTGTTATTTGAACAATAGAATCAAATATTAATTAATAATCAATAGGGAATAAATTGGGCAAGATGACAAGGAAGTATCTCAACTTTCAACAACAACAGGAACAGGCCATTTGGCCCAACTGCTCCATGCGTGTTTCGGCTCCACATGAGTCTCCTCCTACTCAAAACAAATGTTTGCACTGCGTTAAGTTGGTTCTACACTAACCGAGTGTTGCTTGGGAGGGAATGGTAGGAACCTATGAAAGGTAGCCATTGTGGCAGATGCATTTGATAAAAAGGCCATGCAAAACAACTTTGATTGTAGGAGGAAGGGCTTTGTATAATGGGAATACAGTAAAGCAGCATTCAGCAGACCCAAATCCAGTTTGTAATATCCTCCTTGAAACAGACATTTTGCAGAAGCACAGAACTGGCCACATAATCCTTACGCAACCTCACCCTAGAAAGAATGTGTCTCAGTTTTCCATCATAAACAATTGAATTAAAAAATTTTTGGTGTGTTATGTTCGTATCAGGCTAACAGTTAACCACTTCAATCAGTAACAATTATAGTGATTGCTCAGGGCAGGCTCAAAGACAGCATGCTGAACAAATGACAACTGCAATATGCCTTTGGGAAGAGCAAATTGAGAATCCCCTGGACAGTCTGCAGAATTGTCATACAATAAGAGTGTTCAAATTAAAAATCTAAGATTAGGTTACTAACCAGAATATTATTAAAATCTAACTTTATTATTAGAAAATAACATCTAAGTTTATTGGGAATTTGTCTTAATATAGTAAATCTTATATAGTAAATTAGGAAGACTTAGGAATAAGGCACAGTATAGAAAGATACCAAGATAGTGGAACCATTGAAAAATTGTCAAGTTTCAAAAGAGCTTACCTGCAGCAGAAAGTCAAGACCTTCAGCCTCTTTGTGAGACTGCTTGTACATGTGAAAACAAAGGATTGGCATGTCTAGACCCCTCTAGGAGATAAGGCCTTGAAGCATAAAATGTAATGCTTTTATGCCCACATGAAAAGGTCCCCGATTGGTCAGGACAAGTATCCTCACACACTGAGCTGAAGATGACTGGGTTGAGGGAGGGGTTAATTGGATAAGTCAGGATAAAGGATGGCCTCACTTCATCTTTGGATGGTTTCTCTCCGCCATACAGAGACAGAACGAACAAGACATGATACAAGTAACAATCTTATGACCATTTTGCTATGCCATAGTAATCAGTGACCTTAATCTTTGTTCTTCTTAACAGATGTTGCCATAACCTGAGTATTTCCAGTATTTTCTGTTTTTATTGCATAAAACAATGCTTGCCTTGTTTTACCAGTGAGTAACATCACAGAGGAAATCGAGAACTATTGAAGCTCGACCTGGTTAAGTCCAAATAAAATTGTGGGGTTTCTTTGCATAAGATTTTCAACTAACTTTATTACGTGGTCAGGGGTAAAATTAAAGTTATCGTTGTGTGACTACCATGGTTGATCATCTTTAAAAGAACCAGTTAGACTGAGGGCTATGACAAAGGAGCTTGTAAAAGGCTTACAATTCCATTCATGCCACTTTGGAAACAGGTAAATAGTAGGATTAATAGTTACCTCAGCCCCCAATTGGTTACATCAACCGTGAAGCCAAGAATCCACCACATACAAAAATCAGAAGCACAATTTCTCCTCAAACTACTTTACTGCACATTTGGATGACTCTTAAAATCACCTAGTTAGTAGTGTCTCACCTTTGGTTCTTCCTGACACTTATCTTTAAAATTTGATTAACTTAAACAGTTTGCATTAAAGTCATTCCAGAAGAACGCTAGTCTAATTCCCTAAACCTCTCCATCTCTCTCCCTTAAGATTTTCCTTTTGACCAAATTTTTGGTCACCTGTCCCAATATCCCCTTTTGTGGCTCGGTGTTAATTCAGTTTGAAAGCTGTTCTTGTGAAAATGCCTCAGGACATTTTACTACTATAAATACAAATCGTGGTGGGTCCACAGTTTCACAGCTCAAATTCAGGCTCTATACATTTTAAAAAATTATTTAATGGGATGTGGGCGTCGCTGGCTAAGTCAACATTTGTTGCTCATCCCTAATTGCCCTTAAGGTGGTGGTGAGCCGCCTTCTTGAACCATTGCAGTCTCTGTGGTGTAGGTACACCCACAGTGCTGTTAGGGAGGGAGTTCCAGGTGAACCTGGAGGGAGGAAATGCCAGTTGCGTGCAAGTTTCCAGCCCATCCTCCCAACGGGATGCTCAACACAAGGAAAGAGAAAATCCTGACAAGAAACACCCCGCAAATGTGTATGTACACTAAATCACAATTAGCGGCCCCAAAACCTCACTCATCCACAATTTAGAATGTGAAACTCTTGTCTCTCCCATGTCCAAAACACGCACTGCGCGTGTGCAAGGTCACCATTCGCGATTGCACCCTTCGAGATTTCACGGGAACGGAACCCCGTGAATGACGGGAGTTGACTGCATAGTAGAGAACATAAAGCCATGTAACACAGGCGGCTGCCATTTGGCCCATCATGCCTCGTTTGGCTCTTTGAAAAAGCTGTCCCATTTGTCCCACTCATCCTGCTCTTGTAAATGTTAAGTATTTACCCAATTCTTTTGAAAGGTACTACTGAATCTGCTTCCACCGCCCTTTCAGGCAGCACATTCCAGATCTTAACTCGGTGTGTAAACACATTTTTTTTCTCATTTTCCCCTCAGATTCTTTTGCTAATTATCTTGTCAGAACTTGTTCAACTTCATTGAACTCATTTTGAAATATCTCAGCTACCACCTTTTTAAATCCAAGTCTATTATATGAGCCAGTGACAGGCTGACACACCTTTATCTAGCCCAAAGCAAAACACTATAGATGCTGGAAATCTGAAATAAGAACAGAAAATGCTGTAAATACTCAGGAGATCTGGCAGCATTAGTAGAGAGAGAAAGTTAACATTTCAGGTCTGTGACGTTTCACCAGAACAAGTCTGACCTCAAACTTTAACTCTGTTTCTCTCTCCACAGATGCTTCCTGACCTGCTGAATATTTCCAGCATCTTCTGTTTTTATTACATTTGTCTAGCCCTTGCCAGAAATGACACCCATTGCTTTATCGATTTATATGAATGATCGCAAATGGGAGATTTAGAATTTGATTGAGACTGTAGTTAAGCATTTGTCACATTGCAACAAGATTATGTGGAACTTATATTTTGAAGTTAAGAGATTTAATAATACTGTACCAATTTCTTTTCATAATATTAGTCAATGGCATTAGTAAATCTTTGAAAGTATACAAAAAATATCCTTCTTATCACAATGTCCAAACCATAAGCAACTGCGCTCAATTGTCCTTTGTAGTCTATAAAAAAGTGGGAAGGGAGATCACTGTTTTTAGTAATGTTATTTGGAGGGTAAATTTGGGTCAGGAATCTGCTATTCTTTGAAATTGTTACAGGAATCTTTTACGTCCACTCAAGGCAGGCAGACCAGGCCTCAGTTTAACATCTCATCTGAAAGACAGCATCTCCAATAGTGCAGCATTCCCACTGTACTACACTGGTAGCATCAGCCTGGGTTTTGTGCTCAAGCCTCTACAGCAAGACTCGAATCCCCAACATTCTGATTCATAGCTTTACCCATTGAGTCACACCCGATACTCAATAATTCTTTTTTATAAATCGCATATTGCAAGTTCACTTGAGCTCCCTGCCACCATCGACTCCACACCTTTAAAATGGACAAATGCACCAAACCTCCACAACTTTTACTCACTGCAGTAATCCATCTGCTGGACCTCCTTCCAAAACATCAGAGATAATAATGGAGGTTTCACCATTCTCAAAGTTAGGGTTATCTCTCCCTCCAGACACTGCTATACCAAACCCCCTCTTTGAGTCCTAAACAATTGAGAGGGAAAGAAAAAAAAGTTACAAAATTTTGCTAAACTTTTAACTGTATTTAAAAAAAATACTTGAATACAAAAACATCTTGGAAAACAAAATGATTAAAAAAAAAAACCAAGATAATTTCAGGTGCTTTGCCTACTGGGTGACCAAACAAAAATCACTGGAGACATCTGATTATTTTGGGTTTTTTAAAAAAAAAATTGAAAAAAAAGTAACTGCTGGCATGGGCTGGCAACTGATTTTTCTTTACTGGTGTCCAGGAACTTTTCAAACGGGACCCATCTCACTAGAAGTTTGATCCCTTTGTTGTGGGCAGACCCTGTAATGAGATCCTGGGACTTTTAAGAGATGCGAGTTCCCTGTAGCCGAAAATGCCACCTTGTAGAAAAGGCACCTTTTAACTTCAAAACACATGGGAGACACACAGGGCTGTTGTATCAATACATCATTTTTTTTTTTTTTAAATTCATTTGCAGTATACAAGTGCCACTGGTAAGGCCAATGTTTATGCTCATTCCTAATTGCCTTTGAGAAGCTGATGGTGAGCTGCCTTCTCGAATACAACCGAGTGGCTTGCTGGGCCATTTCGGAGGGCAGCTAAGAGTCAATCACATTGCTGTGGGTCTGGAGTCACATGTAGGCCAGACCGGGTGAGGACGGCAGATTTCCTTCCCTTAAAAGACTTTAGTGAACCAGGTGGGTTTGAAATAACAACCCAGCAGCTTCCTGGTCACTGTTACTGACACTAGCATTTCATTCTAGATTTATTTAATTCACCGAATTCAAAATTTCCCTGCTCCTGCAGTGGCATTTTAACTCATGTTTAACTGTGGATTAGTCCAGGCCTCTGGATTACCAGCCCAGTAACATAACCATTTTGCTACCAAATATTCAGCTGTGTGACAAAGGACACCCTTGGAAGGAGACAGCTGCCAAAAGGAATGCGACAGGGGGTGATGACAAAAAGTTAATATGGGCACAGGAGCATGAATGTCTGAAAGTGACTTCATTCTGGGGCTTGAAGCCATTGACAGGGTACATGAGGTAATGTTTAAATACAACAGGATTGATTTAAAAAATCAAATTAAAATAGTTCCTGTGAGAGACCTCAAAAACAGAAAATATATGGCACAAAAGAAGCAAAACAAAATAAATGACAGCAATATCCCCAATATTACATTTTAAAGATTGTTTAACAGCATTTATAATACCACATCAGAGGTCAAGTTCATGTAAAAACAACTCATTTTTTCCTCTAATAAGATTTTCCATAGGAACTGGAGGTCAGCCCCTTGAGCCCATCCCACCATTCAATCTGATCATGTCTGATCTGTATCAGATTGTTCCTATAAATTTGAAGAGAAAGGGAAACTCTTACTTTTTGTAAAGTCACAGTAAACTGCTCCCATATCACCTCCTCCATGACTGGGGCCTGTGGAAAAATAACAACACTCTTAGCATAGGCATAAAGTATTGCCAAGTAGTCACATTAACAGGTCATTCAACCCAACTAGTCAATATTTATGGTCCACGCCAGTTTCCTCCTTCAGATCACCCCTTTTATTCTTTGTGTTTATCTAGCTTCCCCTTAAAATGTATCTGTGCTATTCACCTCAACCACTCCCTGTAGTGGGAAGTTCCACATTCTCACCACTCTGCATAAACAGATTTCTCCCAAAATCCCTTTTGGATTTATCAGGGATCATAATATTTATGGCCCTGTTTCTGGTTTCCCCACAAACGAAAACATCTTCACCACATCCAACCAAACGATCTTAAGAACCTCCATTAAGTCACTTCTCAGCCTTCTCTTTTCCAGACAGAAGAGCCCCAGCCTCTTCAGATAGTAATAACCCCTCCATTCCAGTATCATCCTTGTAAATCTCATTTGCATCTTGCCAGACCAGAACTGTGAACAGTGCTCCAAATGTAGTCTAAACAAGGTTCTGTACAAGTTTCCTATAATGTATACACTTTTCCAATTCTATTCCTCCAGAAAGGAACACCCATGCTCAGAAGAGCTTTATTAAACTGAATCACAACTTTTAGTAATTTCAGTAGCTAAGTCCAGATCCCCCTCTACCCCATTTAGACACTCATTTTCCAAGGAATATGTGGCCTCCTTATACATCCCACCAAACTGTATTACTTTACACTGTATCTAATTTAATGTTGCTCCCCATTTCACATGATAAATTCTCTGCCCAAATGTAGCACTGAGCATGATCGAGTCATTGTCATTTTGTCACCGACCTTCTCCACATTAGCTGATTTTAGCAAACCCAAAAACAGTTATGCGATAGCAAAGCATTTCTCTAACTGGAAAGCAGGTGGATTTTTTTTTGCATTAGACCAGTTACCCCTACATGCTTAACTCCTGAGCATAGCGCTGCGCAGAAAAAACACTTGAACAAAATAAATCAGACATCTATAGGGTTTTTCCATCCCTCCCATTATAAAAATATCCCACACACAAGGTACAGGTCCCTATGTGCTGCCGTTTCAAAATAATGCCATGTACAAAATGAGCGAAAGCACCGACCCAACAGCACCCCTAAATCCCAAAACATGATGACTTCTCTTGCAAACAGCAACAATCCATATGAATCCTGCTCCGGAGACCAGAGTACAAAATCCAGGCTGACTGCCCCAGGGCAGTGCAGCACTCCTTCAGTACTGTCCATGGTGCCGTTAAGCAGACCCATCGAGTGAATATCAAGGATCCCATGACTTATTCTGACAAGAGCTGAAGGGTTCTCCCCAATTTCCTGGTCTGTATTTACCCTTCAGCCTATAAAAACAGCTTATCTGGTCACCATCACAATGCTTCTTCTGTTTTAGTTCTGTGGACGCTTACAAATTAATGTTCATATTCTGCCAACATTTATATGGGTAGCGGTAGCTAAACCAAGCATGACCCGCTAAAGTGGTAACCCTAATATAAAAAACCTAGAAATGCAACAGATGCAGGCTCTTACATGAACCAAAAGCTGACAAGCATTCCTGAATGTCCGCTGCTTATAGGATCTTTACAAATCTAATTAATGCCAATGAAGCAAGGTTATTGTTGTAATGTAGGAAATGTGGCAGTTTAGTGTTTTGGGATGTCCTGAGGTCATGAAAGATGCTATGTAAATGCAAGTTCTACCTTTAGTTTCAGAAGAAAGGAGGGAGAAAAACAGTCCACGAAGATTTGCTCATTGAACTCCATTCTCACACCATACTCTCTACTACATAAATAACATCCGCCAGATTGAAGCCCACTCTAATGTTGCATTGCATTTTCACCATGTGGGAATCCACGAGTTAAAACTGGTTGAACTGCTACAGAATAAGAACTGTAGCTCCAAGTGCCAGCAATCGGAGCCCTAAAATGCTGGAAACACACAGATGATCAACATCCAAGGGAGAAAAAAAAGGAGTAACAGTTTGGGCACTGCCCTTCAAAATTACTTAGAATTTTACAGCACAGATATAGGCTATTCCAACTGGTCCGTGCTGGTGTTTATGTGCCACATCCCTCTTCATCTCACCCCATCAACATATCCTTCTATTCCTTTTCTCCCTCATTTGTTTATCTAGCTTCCCCTTAAAATCTATGTACACACCCCAATTACTCATTAGGTTAGTAAATTCCACATTCTCAGCTAAAAATTTCCCTCAAATCCCTTATTGGATTTATTAATTAATATATGTCACCAGAAAAAGTCGCATACAAGAGACTATGATGGAGGAAAGAAATACTAGGGTCGGAATTTTACAGCCCCCGTTGCGGTGGGGGGTGGGGCCATAAAACGCAGTGAGCCATTGTAAACTCTGGCGGGGATCTTGCTGCCACAAAATTCCGCCCTAGATATTCCAGATCAACAGGAGCTACCTAACTGCAAAAGTGCTTCCAAGATATAACTACTGTGCTGATTTACTGCTTCAAGATTCACAAATAGAGAAGTTGTGCTCCAATTTCTATCTTCATCCAAAGTGATAAGTGCTGGTTAGCACGTTGTATTTTTCCTTACAGAAGTCAGACTAGTCATGTTCCCTCTGGCACATAAAAGGTACAGCATAGAAACAGGCCATTCAGCCCAATTGGTCCGTGCCAGTGTTCATGCTCCACATAAGCCTCCTCCCAACCCTTTTCATCCTCATCGACGTATCTTTCTATTCCTTTCTCTCTCATTTGCATATTTAGCTTCCTCTTAAATGCACTGACTATTCACCTCGATCACTCCTTAGGTGCGCAAATTCCACATTCTCACCAATCTCGGGGAAAGAGGTTCCTACAGAATTCTTTACTGGGTTTAGTGACTCATTGTATATTGATGGCACCTACGTTTAGACTCCCACACAAATAGAAACTGCTTTCAGGTGCTCAACTGTATATTTTCAGCATTTTGTTCCTTTCTTTTGGTTCCGTTACTAGGTTTTAAGAACATCTTAGCATTTCCACACAAAGCAGCTAAAAGTAAATGCATCACAATGCAGGCTAGGAAATGAATGGACTCGGATGGATGACTGTACAACAACAGATGCATATTCATATATGCCACATCCTTACTATCCAGACTATCATTAAATGTTATACTCAAGGTGGTACACAATAGACAAAAAGACACAAGCATAATAAGGTTTCCTTCAAGACTAAGCAAACTTTATACAAAAAACTCCAGGAAGCTCAATTCTTATAATTGCGGGTCAGCAACCAGAGATTTTTTTTGAAAGGTAAGTGACAGAAGAACCAGAGGGGAGACAGGGAATTTTTTTTCTTTCAAAAAAACAATGATAGTGATCTGGAATGCGCTGTCTGAAAAAGCAGTAGAAGCAGATTTAGCAGTACCTTTCAAAAAGGAAATTGAATAAATACTTGAAGGGGCATTTTTTTTTCCCGCTAGCATGGTGAAAAGACAGGGTGAATGGAACTCACTGGATGGCTCTTTCAAAAGAGCCAGCACAGGCACAATGGACCAAATGGCCTCCTTCTGTGCTTTCCCATTCTAAGATTGGGTGAAATTTGTTTACAGTTTGGCAATTCAGACGTGCACACTGATGATAAGGAAAGCTATGTACATATTTTCAGCTACTAAGAACTTGGCTAAAAGCATTACATCACACAGACAGCTTCAGTTCATGTAAAAAAAATTAGTTGCCATCACAACAATTAATCTCTTAATTGGGTGTCACACCAGTTTAAACTGCAGCAGATGATCGCCAGCCAAAATTTTAAACTCAACGGGCAACAGCAACTCTGGACGATAACAGGACAGAAAGAAACACAAACTACAGACACTGACAATAAAATGGTTGCAAAGTGCAGGAAGGCAAGAGACTCACAAGGCCACTGTAGAGCTTGAAGGAATGCATCAAATTGGCCCATTTTCTCTGCAGTGTTTGGATGGACTTCATATTGAGATGCAATGCTGCGCTGTAGCAATCACCTTACAGCTAGTCAGTGCTAGCCCAGAGAATCATCCATTTCTAGAAATCACCAAGCTAGATTATGTAAGCTTTAATACACTGCTGCCCTACATGTAGCTCAAATCCTGCCAGTCGCAATTGTACTGGAAAGGCAAAACAGCCCATTCAGGACACAAGTCAGTTGCAAGCAGAACCTTGGCCACAACACTGAATTTAGGACATTTTACACTGTACATACTAAGTAGGGGCTACGCTGTAGAAGGATGGAAAAAAATAATGCTAATCTCATCCAATGTTAAAAATGAATGGTAGATACACTTTCTACTAGTCGTTCAATTTAAAATGGAACTTGCATTTTTTTTTAAATACACAGTAATTACAAAAAAAAATCTCAACAGTTTTACAATGAGTGGATTAAGTGTGTGAACTAGAGGAATGAGCCAGGGTTCCACATTAACTATTCACTACCCACTTGGTCAATTCAGGCTTGCAACCATTTAGGGCTGGCTTTTTTCAGTTCAAAATTAACTCTCACTGAAATTCTATTGAACAAGAACAATTTTCATTATTTAATTTTGTGAAGTGGCCAGGTTCAAAAACTGGTCTTAAAAAAAATCATGCAAGCTACCACAGCAGATCAGAAGGTATGCTCCTGACAAATATGATTCAAGGGTATCGACTGTATTCCCTCCAGTGAGGTTTGGAGGGTCCAGGACAAAGGGCCTCAAACATTAAAATTAGAGCCAGGCTGTTCATGGGCGATATCAGGAAGCCCTTCTTCACAAAGGGCAAGGGAAGCCAAACTCTTACCCTCTCTAAGAGCTGTTGTCAAGGCTATGGGATCCAGCTGAAAATTTCAGCTGAGATTGATAAATTTTTGTTAAGGAATGGAATTAAGGATAGATACAGAACCAAGGCAGGTTCATGGAATTAAAAAAAGGTACAGAATGCTATGGTCTAGTTTAAAAGTGGGAAACAGGCTGGAGTGGTGAACTCGCTCCCTCCTGTGCCTACTTACGTATATAAAATATGCTGGGCCACATTTGATTAAATTGATCACAAACTCTCACATGTTTCCAACTTTTCTTTCAGCCACCCCTACAAACAAATAATCTTTGTGTTTCTGCACAATTTATACATTAACATGCTGCGTCTGTCCCAAGTTGGCCAGACTTAATTGAACATTCTGGAAAGCATGAGCTACCAGAATTTAAGACAAAACAGGTAACTCAAAAAGGATTGTCAAAACCAGAAAACACAAGTTGAACAATGCATCATGTGCTGAAATTTAAGTAGCTTTAGGTTTTCATTGGTTGGGGTTTTAAAGAGAGAGAGAGAGCCAGAGAGAGAGAGTCGTGCGGAGTACACAGACATTACCAAAACAAAAAAAAAACTCACTGCACATTTGTAACGTGATGCACAAGTCTCATTCTCTTGGGTTTACAAATCATAAAGAGTTTTGGCTAACTTAAAAATTGATATTAAATCTGCAATCACATTCAGAAAAGGGAGAATGATCAAAGTAAAATAGTCACAACAGCAGTGAACTGTAATTTATATTGAAAAGCAGGATTAGGCTGGGTGGCTAGTTTTTTGGTTGGTGCAGACACTATGGGCCAATGGCCTCTTTCTGTGCCATACATTTGGATTTTCCAATCCCACCCGCTACGGATAATATAATAAAAAATAATCACGCCTGGCCCAGCATGTTCTACATTTACACAGGGAGGAGGCCATTCAACTAGATCACAGCTGACCCGCATCTCAACTCTGTCTCCCCGCCCTGGTTCTGTAACTCAGTGTCCTGACACAAAAAAAACCTATCAATCTCGCTTTTAAATTGGGCCCCAGGCTCAGCAGCTTTGTAAAATACATATATGTAGAGATCAAGTAAAGTGATTCACTTCAAATTGTAACAAAAGCAGTCTCATGTAAATCCACGGTTATATTGTGAAAAGCAGCTCCCTCTTTAAAAACGGGGAAAATAAGCATCTTGGGAGAGTACACACATCATACTAATGCTTCATCGCATAATCCATATTAGATTATGAATCTTTTTTTATGAGTCATAATCATTCAAAAAGGAAAAACAAAAAACAGGACCTCATATTCTTGAAAGGTGACCCAAAACTTGCATGAACTAATAATGACACTAATCTTCCCACCCAAGCACATTTGGAGCCCATTAAAATTGCTATGGTAGGGTGTGTTTCTGGGCCTCAAGTGCCAGAGATGAACCATTCCCCCAGCCATGAGTAAACATTGCCAATAATAAAGCAACATGTTTCACCTCAAGTGCTGAACTCAAATGTTAATTAAACGGTTACATCTTTTCCAATTAGAATAGGAGTTATTTCAATCTTCCAAGTGTCTGCCGAATAGATGTCCAAGTGAGTAAAACGTGGTAGCAAGAGTAGCTCATGGTGAATCGAGCAGTGTTTTTGGTTTTTGTGTCATGGTGACAGTGTCACACAGGAGGTCAACTAACTGTCAGGAAAGACTTGGCAAGAACGCCATTTAGAAAGTACACAGATAGGCTTCAGCTGGAGTATTGCATCCAATCCTGGGCACAACACATCAGGATGGGTGTCCAGACCGAGTGGAGAGGAGATTTGCTAGAATTACATTGAGTTTACAGAACAGAAACAGGCCATTTGGTCTAACTGGCCTATAATTGGCACCATGGATGAGGGAACTCAGTTACGTGGAGAGGTAGGAGAAGCTGGGATCATTCCCCTTAGAGCAGAGAAGATTAAGGGGAAATTTGATAGAGGTGTTCAAAATCACATAGGATTTAGATAAGAGTAAATAGGAAGAATCTGTTTCCAGCTTCAGTACCCAGAGGGCACAGATTTAAGATTAATTATCAAAAAGAACCAGAGCAGAGACTAGGAGAAAATGTACTTACGCAGCAGGTTATGGTCTGGAACCCACTGACTGGAAAAGGTGGTGAGAGCAAGTTCAACATTAACTTTCAAAAAGGGAGTTACACATGGGGAAGGTCAGGGCTACTGGGACTAATTGGATAGCTCTTTCAAAGAGCCAGCACATACACAATGGGCCGAGTGGCTTCTTTCTGCCTCATATCATTCTATGATTCTAGCAGGGAAATTTTTTTTAAATGTATTGTCCAGTTGCAGACAGGGCAACCTGGCAAAAACTGTACCCATCTCCAACAGTAAACTGCACTCTAGTTGCTACAGATCACTCACTATAATCAATTGCCTTTGAAGCATGAGCTAATGCCAAAACAAAAAAAAACTACTGTAACTAAACAACCCACTGAAAACATGTTGAAACAGTTCCTGTAGTTTACTCCACCCAAGAGTTTTAAAGTAAACAATAATAATTTTTAAAGAGTAATTAAGGCTTGCAAGCTGGTACCACCTTGCTGGATTTGGCTAGCTTTTCTGCAGCAAGTGCACTCCAACAACAACACCTCCCCCACACCCCCACACGGGTGGAGACCCCATGGTTAATCTTAAAGTTACAGATGTCCATCAAAACCAAATGGAAAGCAGTCTTGTAATAAGCCACTGTACAAAGACATCAGAATGAACCTCATTCGAGAACACAAGTGAGCCTTCCAAATGAGGTTGGACAAAGCAGTTCAGTTTTCTGAAGACCAATGTTTGTCACAGAATGAGGAGCAGATAGCCAAAGCACTCTGGAATCCTACTTGATTCACCGATTTTAAAAAAATATGGCTATTACAAAGAAGTTTTGCAGTTAATTTTACATTCTTCACATAACGTTGACATATTTTACTTTAGGTAAAAAAAAATTAAAGCATAGTCAGCAAGATTCCAGAGAGTAAAAAAGCAGCCTCAAACCCCACCTCAGTTGTTCTACAATCTCTAGTACATTACTCCCAAATAGATCACACCCAAGGAGGATTCAATGGATTATTGCACATACAGACTAACTTGAAGTTAAACAAGATCGCAATATGCCCCTGTCATATTTGATTAGAGATGCTAATACGTTTACATTGATAATTTGAAAGAAATTGCATTGGTATAGCACCTGTCATCACCTCAGGATGCCTCAAAGCATCTTGCAGCCAATGAGGTACTTCTGAAGCGTAGTCACTGTTGTAACATTGGAAACACAGCCACCAATTTTTGCACAGCAAGCTCCCACAAGGAGCAATGCAGTAATGGGCCAGATAATCCAGTCTTAAAGCAATGTTGGTCGAGGGATAAACATTAGTCAGAAACTTAGCATTTAAAGTTGCAACATGAACAGGAAAGAGGCAGCGTTTGATAAGAATGTTCTGTATTCATTTTATCTCCGTCCTCCCCCAGTTAATGTGAAGGTCACCAGGTTAAACTGGAGAAACTACACAGGGGCAAACACAGGAAATCATGGGTTCCAGGCTAGCAGATCCTTTTAAACCAATAACTTCAGTATCCCTTGCAAAACTCCCAAATATGTGGAAAACACAGCACTGCACGCTGACAACACTCAGTTGACAAGCTGTCAGGTATGACTGACACCAAGTACAAGTAGGTTTCTCTAAATGAAAATCAAAACATTTCACCCACCTACTACTGATTTTTAGCAGGTCTTGCTGTGCAGTGGGTAGCATCCCTGCCTCTGAAGCAGAAGCTCCAGGTTCAAGTCCCACCTCAGGACTTGATGGCCAAGGAAAGTGCGCTCGTAACGTGGCCAAACAGGTCAAGTATCAACCTGCAAATCCTTCCAACACACCAACGGTAGGTGGCAAGAGTGGTAGAGATTCCCGGTCAGCCAGGTGATGGAAAGCATTTGGAGCCTCTACCATCACAATCCACAGCTCCAGACTACAACATGCATGTAAAAGTGCATGTTGCCTCAACAGCTGGGGCTCTGCAAGTGAACTGCAACAGCACTGCCACTGCAATGCTCTGGGACAGATATAATGTGCTTAAATTTCTGTGATTCTATCGCCATCTGATCAGCATAATCCTTTAAAAGGAAAACCACTAAAATAACAAGATTGAAATAGTCACCAATCTTGTGCAATCAAAAACAATGCAAGAAGCAGCAAAACTAACATTCAATTTTTTTTAATGCTAAAACAACAATGATTTTAAATGTAAAATTGTCCAACTTGTGATGAGAGAGATTCCCCATGAATTGTAAATTGCCACAAGATTCCTGGGTGGTTTGTGTTCTAATGCCATTCACCTCTTGAAAAAGCAGCCCCCATTCTCACCACAAATTAAGAAATTGCTGCATTTCTTACCCATTAAAGCTCCCACTGTAAGTCAGGGTTGTTACTCAACAGTGCAAGGATCCTTTTAATGAAAAGATGAATTTGTCCTGCAATACTGCCCAACCTCTCCTGATGAGAAAGGGAACCATTTAAACTGTGGTGTCCATTTGTACAGGCAGCAAATTGTTCTTTGGGGGTTTTTCAAACTTAAATAATCCTTTAGCTAAAAAGCAAAATACTGCAGATGCTGGAAAATTGGAAATAAAAACAGAAAATGCTGGAAAAACCTCAGGTCTGGCAGCAGCTGTGGAGACAGAAAAACAGGGTTAATGTCGAGCCCATAGGACACTTCTTCGGAGCTCCAAAGAGTCAAACGGACTCAAAATGTTAACTGTTTCAGATGCTGCCAGAACTGCTGAGTTTTTCTAGCATTTTCTGTATTTATCATTATTAAAAAAATTTAGTTTTCCTTCCTGTCTCTTTTCTCTCTCAATCTAATCTTCCTTTCCCTCATTATTTCTCCTTCTGTACCAGATTTGACAATCATTCACCAGATTTTCTGCTGTTGCTCCTTGGAATCTTTCTCAAACCTTAACAGTTAGTTGGTTAAGGAGACAGACCCGTTGGTCACTAAGGTTCCAAACACCTTCTGCCCTCTGTGTTATTACCATCTCAAACCCCCAAGACAAAATTTTAAACTGGAAGAGCAAGTGAATACATCTAACTAAATGGGGCACGCCATGAGATATCACAAGCACACAGCAATTCCTTCCAAAATAAAAAAGCCCAACTCTTCAAAAAGCCCAACTCTGTCCTCTTCAAAAAAAAACTCAGCACCAGTCTCTTTAACGAAGCTTTCAATCACTCCTGCTCATCGCCCCTTGCCCTTCAGTAGCCATTTTCCATTGCCTTCTGTAAGGCATCCTGCGATGTTTTATATTAAGGGTGCCATATTAGTGAAAAATATATCTTGCTGCACTCAAGTAAATGTGATTTTCTTCATTTTAAATTTTCCAATTGTAGAAGTATCAACACAGGTTGCTGCCTAGCCAGTTTTTCCCTCCAGTAATACTAGCTAGAGTGCTATTTGCATTCATTATTTAGACGACTTTTGGAATGGTTAAAGAGACAGAATTGCACGCTTATAGCATCTTTCACAACCTCAGGACCACCCAGAGCTTTTTATAGCCAATTGGGTGAGATTGTCCGTGAATTGTAAATCACAAGTTTCCTGGATGATTTGATTGCTCCACCGATAAGTGTAGTCACCGTTGTAATGTAGGGATACTGGGCAGCCAATTTGGGCACAGCCAAGATCCCACTTTCAGTAATGAAATAAAATGACCACATCATCTATTTTAGGGGGGATAAACATTGGCCAAGACACTCAAGCTAACACACTCGGTTCTTCTTCAAAACAACGCCCCTGGGATCATTTACATCGACCTGACAGGGCAGGCAAGGCCCTGGATTGTCACCTCATCCAAAAGACAGCAACTCCAACAATGCAGTGCTTCCTCAGTAGTGTGCTGGGGGTATCAGCCAAGATTCAATGCTCAAAGGCTACGGGGAAGGGGCGGGGGTGAAATGGGACTAATCAGAGAGCTCTTTCAAAGCGAGTCAGCACAAAAATGATGGGCTAAATAGCCTCCTTTTGCACGGGCTGATTCTATGAAGTCTCCAGAATGGAGACTTCTACCCACAACCACCCGAAAGGTGAGAGCATGCTACCCACTCAGCTACGTTCATAACAAATTTGAACATAGGTGTAAAATAGATGCTAGGCAGTAAGAAAAGGCTATCAGTACTTAATTGCATAAAATGCTACCTACCAATTCCCTTCCCCCACCAAGTGCAGAATGGTAGAGGAATTAAGCAACCTGATGCCAAGAGCAGTTTAAAAAGTTGTGTCGTTTATGTAAAATTAACAGTACCAGTTAAGGCACTAGAGAGACATAAAATAAAGCACATTCAACGTTCCAAATTCTGACAGGGGGGAAAAAAGCCTGGAATCTCTGCTATGCGCGAATAAATGAAAGATCAGCCTGAAACACTAAATAGTTAAACACGCCTTTTTCTGGTTTAGCAACACCGTGTGCAACCGGTAAAGCCCTAGAAACAACAACAAAAAAAAAGAAAAACTCCATGGAAACTGGGAGACTCAGCTGAGTGAGAAACGGAAGCTGCAGAGAAAGGACAAGAAGAATTTAAAAAATAAACCTTTTTTTCCCCACCACACAACAACTTGCCTGCTCCTGAAACCTGACAGCCATTTTAGAGATCAGCAGACAGGTTAAAAAAAACACCCCCACAGGAACTAAGGAGACACCTGGGCTTTCCCTCAGCACCTGGAGGCTGCAGCTCCACACAAAAAAAGTTTTTTAAAAACTTAGGACAAAACTTTTTCTGATGCCAAACTTTTGCATGAAGTTTAAAAACAAGCTAACCTCCAATATTTTATTGAAATAAAAAAGCTCAGGTTAAAAGTTTGCTGCTCCTGCTGCTAGTTTTTTTTTCCTCTGCTACTGTCAGTCAGCAATACCCTAGCTCCCCCCTCACTCCAGAACCAATCCTGGTGGTGAATCCACACCTTGGCTCGGCTCAGCTCAGCAGCCAGAGACAACCTGCTGAAAGATCCCCCCTTTCCACCCCTCTCCCTTTACCCAAGGCGAGCCAGTACCGGGAAGATTCAACTCTTTAAAAAAAAGGCGTCGCCTTTTTTTTTGCACATCAAAACAAAACGCGCCCGCCCGCCCGAACATTTCCCCAGCTTCTGTCAACGAGAACCAATTTATTTTGTTTTAATACAAAAAAAAGTGTTAAATTCACTTTATTGAGGACGAATTGGCTTCAAAGTTTGATTCAATGAGGATGGTCCTGACCTCAAACAAAAAAAAGTGAATCGAACTCGGATCCATCAGTTTGCATTCAGGATTCGGTTCAAAACGAAACAGAGTTGCCAACCCCTCCAGGATTGCCCTGGAGTCTCCAGGGAATTAAAAGGTTAATGCGCCGGGACGCTGCTGGCAGCAACATCCAAACAGTAAAAATAAGTTTCTCTCTCACCACCAACCACCCCGCCCCCCCCCCCATTTAAATATTTTCTTTGAACATTTTTGCATAGTTAATTTATAAAAAATAATATAATATAAAAGATAGGAGAATATTGGAGATGGGAAACTGTGCTATTCGACTGGGTGGGGCAGTTGGAGGCGAAGGTCATGTGATGAAACCTCCAGGACTGCATCCAACCAGAGTTGGTAACTACGAAGGCTGCAGGAATGCAGTGTCTTGTCTCATGTATACATCATGTTGAGGGGTGAGGGTTTAAACAATTAATCTTTCAACAATGAGTCTTTTTTTTCCTCCTGGCGCTACTGATCTGGACATATACCGTGTATTTATGCAAGCAACCAGAGCACCAAAGGAAACCATTCAGCCCATCATGCCTGTGCCAGCTCTTTGAAAGAACTATCCAATTAATCCCACTGCCCTGCATTTTTCTTTCAAAACAAAAAATGGATGCTTTTTTTAAAGTTACTGTCGAATCCACTTCCAGATCATAATTGCCAACCAAAAACAAAAACTCATCTCTCCCACTTATCCATGGCATTTTTGCTCAATATCTTGAATCTGTGTCCTCTGGCTAGCGACCCTCCTGTCTGTGGAAACAGTTTCTCCCTATATTAAAACCCTCCTAACTCGGCATCTCTGATACAGCTAGCATTTTTTTCCCTCCTAAGTGGGAATGATTTTCTCTTCCAGCAAAACCTTTTATGACACTTTGGGACCTACGCCAAAAGGAACTTTGCATTTTACAATCAGTAAAGCGATTGGTGAAAGTCTCTGTATTCAGCACCAGCACTGGTTTAAGCACCATTGTTATCTTTAAAACCCCCGAGCCTTTCACAAAGTATTAAAACATGTATCGAAGACCACTTTAAAACCAGGCGGATTCATTATAGTGGGCCATGGTTCAAGATTGAAACTGCTAATCTAATCGAATGGTTTCTCAATGGAACCAGTCGTCTGATCATCGAGATTGGATTAATTCACTAACACTACTTGCACGATTAAAAAAGGGTTTGTGTTCATGGCAACTGGCACATTTGATGACAGAATTCTGTATATAAGATTAATACTCGGAGTGCTTACAGCACAGGAGACGACCATTCAGCCCGTCGTATCTGTGCTGGCTCTCTGAAGGAGCAATCACTTAGTGTCCGCCCATGTCACCATATCACCTATAACATCATTATTCTCTGCACTGCATCTTGGAAAACATTAGTCAAATACAATTTCCAAAAGTGGAGGTGGAATAGAACTCAATTTAAAAATGTGAGACTGGTCACATCTCAAGGAGCAACTACTCCAAATAAGGACTTCAAGTAAATAACATTACCCTTTGGGAGGTAGGTTTTAAGGAGCATCTTAAAAGGGAGGGGGAGAGAGAGAGAGAGAGGAGGAGGAGTGATTTAGGGAGAGAATTCCTTTCTCCCTCATGTATTTATCTTAGTTTCCCCTTAAATACATTTATTCTATTCACCTCAATCACTCAGTGATAGAGTTCTACATTCTCACCACTCTGGGCAAAGAACTTTCTCCTGAATTCCCAACTGGATTCATTGGTAATTATTTTATACTGACAGTCTCTAGTTTTGCTCAATGACCAACTTAATCATTTATACTGAAAACTCTTATTGGGATAAGCATATGCCTTAGGTCTATTATTCATGGGTTTAGGTAACCATCCTTTCTGTCAATTAAGTATATTTAAATACTATTAGTTCTAAACCAAACTATTTTAAATGTTGCTACATAACTCATGATGCCCCCTCTAATATGTTATAAAAAAAATTGAAACGTACTTGAGAATGCTACTTTTCATCTTCCAAGCTATACACAGAAACACATTTCCCATCTCCGGCACACGCACTTCTCCAACACAAATTCTTTTGTATTGAATTCTGTGGGAAGTGGAGACTGAAAAGAGGTTTTGTCCACATAGTACTCGCCTCTCCGCTTTAATTGTGTTTCCAGTTTTATTCCCATCACAAGCATGGTAGAAGCTGGTGATAAAAATTCTTTGGCAGAAGTGTTGCCAGGTTTTCAAAGAGACTAAAACACTGAAGAAATTCAGTTTTTTTTTTAAAAAAGGCTTTTATTCACATCACAATGCTGTGTTTCTCTCCTGAACGTACTGCAAGTACTGGGAACAGTGTTGGGCAAGAGTGCCAGTAACAACTTGTTTTAAGACTTTAATTTGTACTCTTTGGGTTATATAAATACCAAATCTTAGCTCAAATTTAATTATAGTGTCATATTGACTAGAAAAATAAACATTAAATTCTGGAAATCAAGTTTAAAAAGAAAACAGAAAATGTTGTTCTCACACAGCATCTATTAAGGCAGCAAATGAATTATAACATCTTGCTCTAGACCCTCCATCAACTTCTAATGAGGGACACACAAACAAAAGTGTCATAATTTTCTACAGCAGTATGTTTCCAATCCAACAGAGGACATGTACTTTTGGATTTGATTCTGTGGAATGAGTTGGCCCAAGTGGATCAAATATCAATGAGAGAGCCTCTAGGGGACAGTGAGCATTGTATCATAATGTTTAGGTTAATCATGGAAAAGGACAGAGAACAATCCAGAGCAGGGATAATTAATTGGGGGAAAGCCAACTTCAATAGGATGAGAATGCATCTCAGTCGAGTGAGTTGGAATCTAATGTTGGCAGCAAAGACGGTGGCTGAACAATGGGCCATTTTCAAAGATAAAATATTGCAGGCAATGTCAAAGTATATTCCCTTGACGGGGAAAGGTAGGACAAATAAATCCAGAAAGCCCTGGATGATGAGCGAGAGCAAGGTGAATAGGAAGAAGTGCACATACGACAGATGTCAGGTAGAAAACACAGGAGAATTAGGCTAAATGTAGAAGGACCAGAGGGGAAGTGAAGAACCTAATAAGAAAAGCAAGGAGAAAACATGAAGAAAGGCTGGCAGCGAACATAAAGGGAATCCCAAGGTCTTCAATAAGCAAGTAAATAATAAGAAAGGTAGTAAAATAAAGAGTAGGGTGATTAGGGACAAAAAAAAAGGGGGGGTACTTGCATGCGGAGGCTGGAGAAAAAGCAGAGGTATTAATTGAGTACTTCTGTCTTTACAAAGGAAGAACTCGCTACCCATGCTGAGGTGAGGGAGATGGTAACTAGTACACCAGAAGAACTTACAATCGAGAGGAAGGAGATGTTAGAAAGGCTATCTTTACTTAAAATAGATAAGGCACCAGGACCGGATGAGCTGCATCCAAGGGTACTGAGGGAAGTGAGAGTGGAAATTACAGAGGTACTGCTGATAATCTTTCAGTCTTCCTTAGACACAGGGGAGCTGCCAGAGGACTAGAGAACTGCAAATGTTACACCCTTGTTCAAGAAGGGATGCAAGGATAAAGCTGGCAACTACAGGCCAGTCAGTTTGACCTCAGTGGTATGGAAACTTCTGGAAACTATAGTACAGGAAAAAATCAATAATCACCTAGACAAGTGCAGGATATGCAAGGAAAGCCAGCATGGATTCATCAAGGGAAAATCATGTTTAACTAACTTGGAGTTTTCTGAGGAGCTAACAGAGAAGGTTGATAAAGAAAACGCTGTTGATGTGGTGTATATGGATTTTCAAAAGGCGTTTGATACAGTGCGACACAGACTTGAGCCAAATTCTAGCTCATGGAATAAAAGGGAAAAATAGGCACTTGGATAAGAAATTGGCCCAAGTGGCAGGAAACAGAGTAATGATAAATGGTTGTTTTTCAGATTGGAGGAAAGTTTGTAGTGGGATTCCTCAGGGGTCAGTGTTGGGACCCTTGGTCTTCCAGATATATATTAATGACCTGTGGTGTGCAGAACATGATTTCAAAATTTGAAGATGATATGAAGATTGGAAAATGATGCCAATTGTGATGGGGGTAGCTTGAACTTCAAAAGGACATAGACATGTTGGTGAATTGGGCAGACAAGTGGCGGATGAAGTTCAATGCAGGGATGTGAGGTGATTCATTTTGGCAGGAAAGATATGGTGAGACAGTATAAAATAAAGGGAGAGCCTCTAAAGGAGGTGCAGGAACAGAGGGACCTCGGTGTATATGTACATAGGTCATTGAAGATGGCAGAGCATGTTGAGAGAGCAGTTAATAAAGCAAATAGTATCTTAGACTTTATTAATAAGGACATTGAGTACAAGAGTAAGGAGATCATGTTGAACTTGTATAAGACGGTAGTTAGGTCTCAACTGGTGTACTCCATCCAGTTCCAGGCGCTATACTTGAGGAAGGATGTGAAGGCATTGGAGAGGGTACAGAGGAGATTCACAAGAATGATTCCTGGGATGAAGAACTGTAGCTATGAGGATAGATTGGAGATGTTAGGGCTGTTTTCCTTGGAGAAAAGAAGGCTGAGGAGGCTTGATAGGGGTATTCATGATCCTGAGGGGTATGGACAGGGTAAATAGTGAGAAACTGTTCCCTCTCAAGAGAACATCAAGAACTAGAGGGCACAGATTCAAAATAATTGGCAAAATGAGTAAATGCAATGTGAGGAAAAGTTTTTTTTCACCCAGAGGGTGGTTGGAGTCAAACATACGAATTAGGCCACTTGGCCCCTCTACCCTGCTCTGCCATTCAATAAGATCATGGCTAATCTGAATGTAACCTTAACCACACATTCCTGCCTACTCCCAAAAATCTTTCACCTCCCATTAATCAAGAATCTACCTAGCTCTGCTTTAAAAATATTCAAGGACTCTGCTTCCACCACCATTTGAGGAAGAGGTTTCCAAAGACTCACAACCCTCAGAAAAAAAATTCTCCTCAGTCTTAAGTGAGCGACCCCTTATTTTAAAAAGTGACCCTCTAGTTCTAGATTCTCCCACAAGAGGAAACATCCTCTCCACATCCACCCTGTCAAGACCCCTCAGGATCCTAAAGGTTTCAAATAAATCACCTCTTGTTCTTCTAAATTCCAGTGGATACAAGCCTAACCTGTCGAGCCTTTCCTCATAAGACAACCCACCCATTCCTGGTATTATTCTAGTAAACCTTCTCTGAACTGCTTCTAGTGTATTTATATTTTTCTTTAAATAAGGAGACCAGTACTGCACACAATACTCCAGATGGTGGTCTCGCCAATGTCCTGTACAACTGAAGCATAACCTTTTGTATTCAATTCCCCTCACAATAAATGATAACATTCTGTCAGCTTTCCTAATTATCTGCTGTACCTGCATACTAAACTTTTGAGATTCATGCACTCAGGACACCCAGATCCCTCTGAATCTCAGAGCTCCTCAATCTCTCACCATTTACTGACTAAGCATCTTTCGTATTCTTCCTGCCAAAATGAACAATTTCACATTTGCCCACATTATACTCCATTTGCCAGATCTTTGCCTACTCACTTAACCGATGTCACTTTGTGACCTCCTTACAACTTACTTTCCTTCCTATCTTTGTGTCATCAGCAAATTTAGCAACCATTCCTTCGGTCCTAAGTCATTTATATAAAAATTGTAAACAATTGAGGTCCCAGCGCTGATCCCTGCGGCACATCACTAGTCAGGTCCTGCCAACCAGAAAGAGACTCACTTATGCCAAATCTCTGCTTCCTGTTAGTTAGCCAATGTTACCCCCTACACCACGAGCTATTATTTTCTGCAATAACCTTCGATATGGCACTTTATCAAATGCCTTCTGGAACAATCTTTCTGAAAAGGTGGTGGAGACAGGTTCGATCGAGGTATTCAAAAGAGAATTGGATTGCTACCTGAAAAGGCAGAATGTGCAAGGTTAGGGGGATGGGGCAAGGGAATGGGACTAGGTAGAATGCTCCTTCAGATAGCCAATGCAGACTTGATGGGCTGAATGGCCTTCTGCACTGTAAAGATACTGTGATACTATAATCCATAGTTGTATTTTAACTAATCTCCATCAAGAATTATACCCAATACAAATAGAATGTGAAGTCCTTCTCTCTAAAGCAAAACAGGAGGTTCATGTGTCAGTGGACGTACATGTATATTCAGGTGTGGTTCAGCGGGTATCTCACCCGAGTTACAAAGGTTGTGGGTTTAAGTCCCAACATAGAGGTCTCAGCACAGATAGAGGCTGACACTCCCAGTGCAGGACTGAGGGAATCTCAATTAACATTTCAGGAATCTTTCTTTACCAAATATGCAGCTCCAGAGAGTTGTCTTGACACTAAAATTAAAAATAGGTACATATGAAAATGTCAAACCAGCTAGTTCATCTAGCCTGCCCCAGACAGTGGGATGCCTTATACATCACAATTCAGTAACTACCTCCCCACCAGGAACCATGAAACCTCAAAAATGCCACTTCACTGTCCAACAGCAACCCCCAACCCCATTCCTCTGGTAATCGGAACTAGTCCAGGAGACCACAGAGACCTTGACTTTGGATTACATAGCACCTGCTTTTTTTTTTAAAAAAAGCTGATCTCTGGCCCAGTCAGGAACCAGTGCCTCTACAGAAGCACATTGGGATGTTTTAGTGTCAGACAGAGTAACATAAGGAAATATTAGGACAGGTGACTAACAGCTTTGTCAAAGAGGTAGGTTTTGAGGGGCATCTTAAAAAAGGGAAGCAGAGGGGTCTAGAATTGTAGAGCTTAGGGCTAAACCAGCTGAAAGCACAGTCACCAATGATAGAGCGATTAATACTGGGGATGCTCAAGAGGGTAGAATTGGAAGAGAGCAGAGATCTTGGAGGGTTGTAGGGCTGGAGAAAGCTAGTGATAAGGGGCGGGGGGAGGTTGGGGGGAGGTCCATAGAAAGATTGGAAAACAGGGCCACAATTTTAAAGTAGAGGTGATCAAAGTAAATGGACCCAATTGTTTAAGGCTAAGTCTAAATAATTTTGGGGCTTTAACTTGGGGGTAAAACAAACCACAATCTTGTACTGTCCTTCGAACACTTTCCAAGGCCCCAGTGTCACTCACCAGGTAAGGAGGCCATAACCAGGCACAATATTCTAAATAAGGCCTAACCAAAGTTAGATGTCCCAAAATGATAGGTTTCAAAATACATAGGACAGTCCTGTGAATGCAACACCATATTGGTTTTAGTTATATTCCCTTCATGGCATTAGTCATGAAACTTGAGACCTATGATCAATATAATTCCTACTTCACAGCTTTTGGTTCTATTCCCTGCAAGGTGATTGTATTCTTGGCGTCAGCTTTGTCTTAGTGGGTTTTACATTGGCCCAGAGCCAGAAGGTTGTGGGTTCAAGTGCCACTGGAGAGACCCAAGCACAAAATCTAGAGAGACACTTCCAGCTGAAGACTTCGCTGTGCACAAATTGGCGACTACATTTACAACACAAAGTGACCACACTTTAAAACATACTTCAGGGAGGTGATGGCATGGTGGTATTGTCGCTGAACTAGTAATCCAGAGACCCAGGGTAATGCTCTGTGGACCCAGGTTCAAATCCCACCACAGCAGATGAATTTTAATTCAATAAAAATTTGTCACTTGACCATTGTCAATTGTTGTAAAAACCCACCTGGTTCACTAATGTCCTTTAGGGAAGGAAATCTACCATCCTTATCTGGTCTAGCCTACATGTGACTCCAGACCCACAACAACATTGTTGACTCTTAATTGCCCTCTCAAATGACCTAGCAAGCCACTCCATTGTATCAAACCACTGCAAAATCTCAGTGTGCCGGTTGGTCCATCTACTTCCATCGACTTAGGCAACGGAAATGACAACAACAAACTCAGCCGTCGACCCTGCAAAGTGCCCCTTACTAACATCTGGGGGCTAGTGCCAAAATTGGGAGAGCTGTCTCAGACTAGTCAAGCAACAGCCTGACAGTCATCATCACAGAATCATATCTTACAGATATGTCTGTAATGTCCAACAGTGGTGGCAGTGGTGTACAGTAGTGAGGGATTTGCCCTAGGAGTCCTCAACATCGACTCTGGATGCCATGAAGTGACAAACCTGGTTCAATGAAGAGCACAGGAGGGCATGCCAGGAGCAGCACCAGGCATACATAGAAATGAAGTGTCAACCTGGTCAACACAAGACTATTTGCGTGCCAAACAGCAAGTGATAGAAAGAGCTAAGTGATCCCACAACCAACAGATCAGATCTAAGCTCTGCAGTCATGAATGATGATGGACAATCAAACAACTCACTGGAGGAGGCTGCTCCACAAATATCCCCATTCTCAACAATGATGGAGACCAGCACATCAGTGCGGATGATAAAAGATGCTAAAGCATCTGCTACAATCTTCAGCTAGAAGTGCTGAGTGGATGATCCATCTCGGCCTCCTCCGGAGGTCCCCAGCATCACAGATGCCAGTCTTCAGCCAATTCAATTCAATCCACGTGATATCAAGAAATGGGTAAAGGCACTGGATACTGAAAAGGCTATGGGCCCTGACAACATTCCAGCAATAATACTGAAGGCTTGCGCTCCAGAATTTGCCATGCCCCTAGCCAAGCTGTTCCAATACAGCTACAACACAGGCACCTACCTGGCTATGTGGAAAATTGCTCAGGTTATGTCCTGTACACAAAATGCAGGACAAATCCAACCCAGCCAATTACCACCTCATCACTCTACTCTCGATCATCAATAAAGTAATGGAAGGGTTCATAAACAGTGCTATCAAGCGGCACTTGCTTAGCAATAACCTGCTCTCTGATGACCAGTTTGGGTTCCACCAGAGCCACTCAGCTCCTGACCTCATCACAGCCTTGGTTCAAACACTGACAAAAGAGCTGAGCTCCCGAGGTGAGGAGAGAGTGACTGCCCTTAACATCAAGGCCGCATTTGACCAAGTGTGGCATCAAGAAGCCCTAGCAAAACTGGAGCCAATGGGAATCAGGGGAAAAATGTTCCACTGGTTGGAGTCATACCTAGCAAAGATGACTGTGGTTATTGGAGGTCAGTCCAGGACATCACTGCAGCAGTTCTTCAGAGCTGTGTCCTAGGCCCAACCATCTTCAGCTGCTTCATCAATAACCTTCCTTCCATCATAAGGTCAGAAGTGGGGATGTTCGCTGATGATTGCACAATGTTCAGCACCGTTCGTGATCCTCAGGTACGAAGCAGTCCATGTCCAAATGCAGCAAAACCTGGACAATATCCAGGCTTGGGCTGACAAGTGGCAAGTAACATTCACGCCACACAAGTACCAGGCAATGGCCATCTCCAACAAGAGAGAATCTAACCATCGCCCCTTGACATTCAATGGCATTACCATCACTGAATCCCCCACTATCAACATCCTGGGGTTACCATTGACCAGAAATTGAACCGGACTAGCCATATAAATACTGTGGCTACAAGAGCAGGTCAGAGACTAGGAATCCTGTGACAAGTAACTCAACTCCCGACTCCCCAAAGCCCGTCCACCATCTACAAGGCACAAGTCGGGCGTGTGATGGAATACTCTCCACTTGCCTGAATGAGTGCAGCTTCAACAACATTCAAGCTTGACACCATCCAGGACAAAGCAGGCCGCTTGATTGGCACCACATCCACAAACATTCACTCCCCCCCCACCACCGACACACAGCAAGAGCAGTGTAAGAGCAGTATGTACCATCTACAAGATGCACTGCAGGAATTCGCCAAGGGTCCTTCCAAACCCATGGCCGCTACCATTCAGAAGGCCAAGGGCAGCAGATGCATGGGAACACCACCACCTGCAAATTCCCCTCCAAGTCACTCACCACCCTGACATGGAAATATATTGCTGTTCCTTCACTGTCACTGGGTCAAAATCCTGGAACTCCCTAACAGCACTGTGGAAGCACCTACACCACATGGACAGCAGTGGCTCAAGAAGGCAGCTCACCACCACCTTCTCAAGGGCAACTAGGGGTGGGCAATAAATCCTGGCCCAGCCAGCGAAGCCCACATCCTGTGAATGAATTTTTTTAAAAAAAAAAGCACTTTGGAAAATTCAGAGGTGGTGATAGGCACCATGTAAATGAAAGTATTCATTTTAGCATTGGTTTTGCCCACAACATAACAATGCAGTTCTCCAAATTGTCAGTTGCCAAACATGCGTCCATATCCACCAGACATTACATTCTTCCAAGCTTCTAAACTTGCACAATTAACTGTGCATCATCCATAAACTTGTGGGTTATTTGCACCTGCTTGCATTTATATAGCACCTTTCACAACCTCAGGACACTCCCTACAACCAATGAAATACTTGTAAGCGGTGTTGCAGTATAAAGCGTCAATGTTAAATATGTAAATAGAGTCTATGTCAGTGATGTATGATCACATGACAGTACGCTGAGAGATAGTTCTATGTAGAGCCTTGTGCTAAGCTGTATATAGTTAGTATAATGTTCAATAAAAAGGCTTAAGTTTACCAACAGCCTTGCTTCCAGCATTATCTATAAATGCAGACCATGAACAACCTCATCTAGGACCCATTGATGATAACAGAGTGTAGCTGTTGCAATGTTGGGAAGCTGGAAGCCAATTTTCCACTCAAGATCCCACAAGCAGTAATATAATCATCTGTTAGTGAGATATTGGTTGAGGTATAAATATTGGCCTGAAGTGTCTGGCAAGAAAGCCTTTGCTCTTTTTCAAAAAAATCGTGCCATGGATCTTTTAGATCCACCTGATGAGCTCTTGATTTAACATCTCATCCAACGAACCATACCATTGACAGTGTAGCACTCCCTCTGTATTGGCGGTATCAGTCTAGATTTTGGATGGGGATTTGAACGCACAACCTTTTTACTTAGGAGAGAAAGTCACCCACAGCTGACCGCAAATAGTCCTAATTGAGTATTCATTACTACAGTGTCACTTTCTGCACGTCAATAAAACCAAAATTTTAAAAATTTCTAGAAGTAGGAACAGGAAATAACAACATGACAGCATAGAGTTTGAAAATGGCTTCAATCTCCAAGAGGAAGGCAATTTAATATTCCAGGGACAGCTTATGCCAAACACATTGGCGGAAAATATTCCCAAATTTATAATACTTTTTGAAAATAAAATTTTCCAACCAATTTTTCAAAATTTTGCACATAAATTTGTAAATAAATGATCACCACGAGAGTTAAGGCAGTTGCCAAGGTAAACCATTTTATTTCTCTAGATTTTGAGATTCTACTGAAGCACAAATTCCTTTCAAACAATGCACTTCTGGTAAAGTCGTAATCTGATTGTGCGATAAGCACACAGAAGTAAACCTTTGTATATTAACTGAGGTACACAGCAAACTAAACTGGAATTTACAGAATTTTATCACTCTCAGTTAGAAGAGGGCATTGTCTCTTGGACACAACACGAAAATGTCAACATCACTTCGTGAGATTGTACAATAATTTTCTGTGGCTATGGTTTTAATGGCCCATGTTTCATTTGTGCCACACTTTAGAAATGACAACAGGCTTTGGAGAGCATAGAGAGAGAGAGAGAGAGAGTTACTGAAATGGTTCCAGGAGATGAGGAACTTCAGTTACATGGAGAGATTGGAGAAGCTGGGATTATTCTTATGAGAGTGGAGAAAGCCAAGAGCAGTTGGGTAGGTGCTCCAGGTCGTGAAAGGTTTAAATTGAGAACATTTTGCTCTATGGTTGAAGGGTCAATAACCAGATGGCACAGATTTGAAGTGATTAGAAGAATCAGAAGTGGGAGAGGAAATTAAAGACTTGAAAATAAAAACATAAGTCGTCAGGGTTTGGAATCGGATGGATGATGGATACAGATTCAGCTGTAGCCTTCAAAAGGGAATAAGATAAATACATGAACGAGGAAAGAAAATACACAGGGATATGGGGAAGGAGCCGGGGAGTAGAGTGTTCCTCAAAAGAGCTGGCGCAGACTCAGAGAGCCAAATGGCCTCCTTCTGTGTTGTGCTATTTTACAAACACTCATCTAAAAGCAGAAAAATTAAGACATCTGATGATACAAACAGATATTGAAGGGTGGTGATGGTGCTGAAGAGCAAAAAGACACCGACAAAAATAAAGGGTCTTAAGTCTAGCAAAATTCTACGACAACTTACATTTATATAGAGCCTTCAACCTAGTACTTGGACTTGGGAGTCCTAGTCCAGGATTCTCTTAAGGTTAACTTGCAGGTTGAGTCGGTAGTTAGGAAGGCAAATGCAATGTCAGCATTTATTTCGAGAGGACTAGAATATAAAAGCAGGGATGTGCTGCTGAGGCTTTATAAGGCTCTGGTCAGACCACATTTAGAATATTGTGAGCAATTTTGGGCCCCGTATCTCAGGAAAGATGTTATGGCCTTGGAGAGGGTCCAGAGGAGATTCACGAGAACAATCCCAGGAATGAAAAGCTTAACATATGAGGAACGTTTGAGGATTCTGGGTCTATACTCGATGGAGTTTAGAAGGATGAGGAGGGATCTGATTAAAACTTACAGAATACTGAAAGGCCTGGATACAGTGGACGTGGGGAAGATGTTTCCATTAGTAGGAGAGACTAGGACCCGAGGGCACAGCTTCAGAGTAAAGGGAAGACCTTTTAGAACAGAGATGAGGAGAAACTTCTTTAGCCAGAGAGTGGTGAATCTATGGAATTCATTGCTACAGAAGGCTGTGGAAGCCAGGTCATTGAGTGCATTTAAGATCGAGATAGATAGGTTCTTGATCGGTAAGGGGATCAAAGGTTACGGGGAGAAGGTGGGAGAATGGGGTCGAGAAACTTATCAGCCATGATTGAACGGTGGAGCAGACTTGATGGGCCGAATGGCCTAATTTCTGCTCTTATGTCTTATGGTCTAAAGCGTCCCAAGGCTTTTCACAGGAGCAATTATCAAACAAAACTTTTTTAAAACTATGTTGCAGAAGCTTGGGGGTGGGGAGGTGGGGGATCAGCTGTTACCATGCTTGTTGGTTTTGTTAGCTCCTGTGGAGATTGGTCTGAATGTTCAGCTCCACAAACCAGGAGTGGGCAGAGAGTGATGTACTTGGGTTTTGGGCGCGTTAACCTAGTTCTTGATTCGATTTTCCCTGGCAGCACCAATCTTGCGATTACAGTTTTCCCCTTGAGGTACTTTCCACATTCTGGAAATATCTTTGATCTGCAATTCAAATGCCTGAACATTTGATCATGCCCTGAATATCTGATATGCCCAGACATTTGGTAACTATTAAAAATACAAGATCCGAATCCCATGAAAAGCTGCAAGAGTATTCCACAGCATAACCCTGGGAAAACGGAATGATACTGTTTCTCATGTTGGAGCTCAAAAAAAAATGATTTTGCTTCATGGATTCCCATGGGGGGGTGTTCAATTCACAAAGAGAAAAAGACTCGCATTCCTATAGCACCTTTCACGATTTCAGGACATTCCAAAGCGGTGTGCAGCCGATTGGGTACTACTTGAAATGCAGTCACTGTTGCCATGTAGGAAACATAGCAGCCAATTTACACACAGCAAGCTCTCACAAACTGCAATATGATTAATGGCCCAGATAATCCATTTCTTCAGTGATGTTAATCGAGATATAAATAATGACCATGACACAGGGGAGAACCATTGAACGAGCACCACGGGATTGTGTACACCACCCAAGAGGGCAGGTAAGGCCTGAGTTTAGCATCTCATCTGAAAAGACAACCTCCTACTCCCTCAGTACTGCACTGGGAGAGTCAGCCTACACTTAATGCTCAACCATCCAATATGTTGCCTTAAATGATGATCCTGAACTTCATTTGTGCAAACATGTGCAAGTACTAAAGGGACAATGCAGCTTGTACATCAGTGGAACAGAGTTAATACAATGGATCAAAAGAAAAATCAATGGATGCAGATTGAAGAGTGCTCATGTAGAAACTCAGACAGAAGGGCACTCAGTAAACAAAAAGACTGTTCCAAACAGATTATTGACAAAATGTCTTGTTACTGCAGCACACTATAAAAAGATCGACCATCTATGACTTTACAGCTGGTAAAAAAAAGAAAGACAAGCTTACATTTATAAAGCGCCTTTCACATCCACAGGACATTCCAAAGCACTTTACAGCCAATGAAAGTCTTGTTTCTGTTGTGCAGTGGGAAATGCAACAGTTAGTTTGTGTACAGCAAACTCCCACAAAAAACATAATGAACAGAATATGTTTTAGTGATGTTGGTTGAGGAATAAATATTGGCCAGGACACCAGGGAGAACTCCCCTGTTCTTCTTTGAAATTGTGCCATGGGATCTTTTACATCCAGTCAGTTTAATGTCTCATCTGAAAGATGGCACCTCTGACAGTGCGTCCTCCCTCAGTACTGCAACGGGGAGTGTCAGCCGAGATTTGTGTTCATCTTTCTGGATTGGGTCTTGAACACATTTTGAGTCAGACAAGAGAGTTACCAACTGAGCTGCAGCTGACATTTAAACCAGTGTGTGTTAGTGTTGTTCATTGGTCAATTCACATTTATTAGTTTCGAGCTCCTCTTGAATTTCCTAACTTTCATTCAAACATCCTGACTCCAAAGCATAAGCTGCCTGGATGAGTGCAACTCCAACAACACTCAAGAAACTCATCAGCATTCAAGGCAAAGCACCCCACTTGATCAACACCCTATCCACCACCTTAAACATTCACCCTCTCTACCATCAGCACAACAGTGCACACCATCTACAAGATGCACTGCAGCAATTCACCAAGCCTCCGTTGACGGCACCTTCCAAACCTGCAGCCTCTACTACCTAGAAGGGCAAGGACTGCAGAAGCATGGAGACACCAGCAGACAGGAAGTTTTGATACTGTTGGATCTAACTAATGACAACCATCACATGACTAAAGCATTTGTTGCCCATCCCCAATTGCCCTTGAACCGAGTGGCTTTCTAGGCCATTTTTGAGAGCAGTTAAGGGACAACCACATTGCTGTGGGTCTGGAATCGCAGATCAGGTAAGGATGGTGGATTTCCTCCCCTAAAGGGCATTAGTGAAGCAGGTGGGTTTTTACAACAATCTATGATAGTTTCATGGTGACCATTACTGAGACTAGCTTTCAATTCCAGTTTTATTAATTGAATTAAAATTCCACCAGCTGCCATGGTGGGATTTGAACCCATGTCCCCAGAGCATTAGCCTGGATTACTAGTACAGTGACATTACCATTAGGCCACCATCTCCCACCAAACCAAGACAAAACTTCAAGAGAATAGGGAATGAGGCACAAGCATAAACCAATAAAATACATTTATACTGTGACAACCAAACATAAGAGAGGGCAAAACAAAGATTGTTCCATTTGGATTAGCAACTGAGGCAAGAGAAAAAAAACTATAAAACTTCTAGGAGGAAGTGTTAGAAAAGCCACTACCATACAAGAATTTTCAACATAGCTAAGACAGGCCAGTACAGTAGCTAGAAATTAGTATTGCTGTGGACACTAATGCAACAAGAACATTTTCTAGTATTTTGAACTATTGTAAATAATAAGTGAAGAGAAAAATTGATATCCCTCAATTACACAAGCATGGAATTGAAAGACAATGTGAAAATCGTTGTCTTGTATTAAATAATTACTTCCCAAAAAGTATTCAATACAGAAGCTAACACCCCACCAATGATAACTTATATCTCTAGCTCCTTTAATGTAAATCATCCCAAGGTGTTTCACAGAACTGTTTATCAAAATATATTAGCACAAGTAACCAAGGAAAGAAAGGGAGAGAGAAAGCAAGAGAGAGAGAGAGAGAGAAAGAAAGAAAGGTGTGTGTGTGAGATAGGGAGGGCAAGGCCATGGGTGGGGGGGTGATTTGAAAACAGAGAGGAGCTAGTGAAGACAAAGGAAATCTCCACTGGTTCGAAAATATCCTAAAAATAAAGCAAATTTAGGTAACTAGAGGTCTGTTAGTCTTGCAGCAACAAATTGGAAAAGTAATGGGAATCATCATTAGGAAAGATTTGAAGATTACCTGAGTGAAACTTATCTAGTCAACGGCAGTCAACAGTTTCAAGAAGAGGTAGGTTCTACTGCCACCCTTGACCTTTTGTCAGAAGGTTCACAATAGGCTGCTCTATGACATAATGAACCCAAACTTCCAGAAAGCTTTTGATAAAGTCCTGCATAAAAATGGCTGTTACGCAACTTTAACCCATTGGGTATCATGGTGTAGTTAAGGGATTGGCCGAGAGGATACTAGCCCTGATTATGATGTCAAGGTAGAAAGATATACAGAGTTAAAAAGATTGAGGGTTGATACCTAAGCACAGAGGATATAAATATCAGGAAATTCTGAACAGGCTGGAGCTCTTTTCTCTGGAAAACTGAAGACAGATGACCTGAAAGAGGTTTTTGATAGGGTTATAAGTATAACATACGGCACAGAAAGAAGCCAGTCGGCCCAGGCAGTCTGTACTTGTATTTATATTCTCCATGAAGCTCCTCTCATTCCATCTATTTCATGTAAGATTTATCGATATATTTAAGAGAAGGGCAGAAAGAGGTAAAAGGATACAGTAATAGGATGAGGGCGAGACGAAGGAAAGAAGAGTGAGGAGGCCTGTGTAATACAAAATCACTAGCACAGAGCAGTTGGGCCAAAACTGTGCTGTAAATTTCTAGATAATTCTGGAATTCCCCCTGGATCAATGTTGGTGTTACCTACAGATTAAACTAAACCCAGGGTGAGTTGTCAAGTCAGAAGCCTATTCAAACTCCTTTTCATTCAAGCCCCATGAAGCATATCCTTCTTTTCCTTTCTCCCTCATGTGTATATCCCTTAAATGCATCTGCATTCACCTCCCTTTGGATTGCAGTGACTATCTTATATTTGTGGCCCCTAGTTTTGATCTCTCCCACAAGTCAACATTATTATTAAAAGGGCTCAATAACGTCATCCACAAAAATTCCAATAAATTAAAAAAAATATTCATGGGTATGAGGAAAGAGTAGAAAATGGACTGGAGCACACAGCTCTAGAGTGGCATAGATGATAGGCTGAAATGTTCATTTCACACCTACATTTCTATAACTGAAATTAGTTACAGATGATTGCATTTCAAGGGTTTACTCAATTTGCTTTGTAATATATGCCATTGTTTTTCCGCTAGAAATGCCAAGCTAACATAACTATTAATCACAGATCTGTATTGAACCTTTTTCCTTATAGCATCCAATATTACAACAATAATTGTTGTTATTTATATAGCACCTTTAACAAGGCAAAACAACACAAAGTGCTCCTGTGAAGCACCAAGTTACACGAAGGAAATATTTGGACAGGTGACCAAAAGCATAGGAGGTAGGCTTTAAGGAGGAGAGAGAGACTGAGAGGCAATGAAGTTGACAGAGAGAATTCCAGAGTTTTGGGCCATATGGCTATTTGCTATCTTCATGCATTGTTTTTTATTGCATGAGATTGGTGACTATTTCAATCATGTTATTTTAGTCACTTTCATCCTAAAGGATTATGCTGATCAGATGGTCATAGAATCACAGAAATTAAAGCACATTATACCTGTCCCAGAGCATTGTAGTGGTGGTGCTGAGTTACAGTTCACTCAGAGTCCGAGTTGCTATGAAAACACACACTTTTCCATACATGTTGTAGTCTGGAGCAATGGATAATGATATCAGAAGTTCCAACCTTCTTTCCATCACATGGCTGATCAGGAATCTCTCCCACTCTTACCACCCACCATTGGCATGTGGTGGAAGGATTTCCAGGTTGATGCTCAACCACATTATGAATACACCTTCCTCAGCCACTAGAGCACCTCCCAGAGCATTGTACTCCAATTCTATTCCCCTTCCTTTTACCCATATTTTTATATATTCTTTTGCTTCAAGTCCATACCCAATTTATTTTCAAATGGGGAATGCTATTAATGCTTCAACCTCCATTTGTGATAAAGCATTGTATGCCCATTCATTAAAAACAATCCTAACTTCTCTCTCCATTCTTCACAATAATCCCAAATCAATGCCACTTAATTACCATTGAGTGATAACAATTCTCCATTATTTAACTTCTCAAAAAGCCCTTCAGAATTTTGAAAAGTTCTTACCCATTTGTAAAAATCTTCTCTTGTTAAACCTTTCTTTATAATTTACGACCCCTCATTCAGTTGGAATGAATCTTCACTCCACCTTTATTATAGCTGGTACACTTCCTAAACGGAGTGTCCAGAACTGAACACTATACTCTAACCCTACCCCCTAACCAATTCAAAGTCACTTCCTTGCTTGGCTTTATATCCAAAGATCCTACACGCTCAACCCAAAATCTACAGCACTGGCCTTCGATAACAAAAGAAATTTGGGGAATTTAACTTCCTGTCGTTACACTCAACATTTTACTTTTCAAAGATAGATTTGGGAATTGACCACATTTGTAACAATGAGCATGTATGTTACAGGGCTGGAAATTTGTGGACCTGCCACATTTGTAGTTGTATGTTATTTTTAAAAACAAATCCAATCCTTATTTATGAGACTAATGCCAATTGTATTTTTCCAAGCAGTATTGAAAGGGGATGGGATGTTAAGACAAGTACAAAGTAAAAACACAACGCAATCACATCAGTTCCTGGGCAGCTTTCCTTTCTCAGCAAACTGCTAGTCACTTATTACCAGAATTTCAATAACAAAATCAGGGCCTGAAGTGAAGTGATCACTCCCACTGCAGATGGCTTTCCATTAATACAATCAATTATATTTAATGTATAGGGACCCCTTGTCAAAGCACCTAAACCCCCAGCCCCTGCATTATTTTATTCATTTCCATCTTCAATCGGTACATTGCTCTGGCAGAACACCTTTAAAACTACAAACAAGGTAGAGTGTTGTCTTCAGACGCTGCTGTTGGGGCAAAAAAAAATTCTATTTCTCAGATTACACTTGATCCTAGTTAAAAAGGTCAAATTCAGCTTCAGTCTTACAACACAGGTCATTCGACCCATCGTTGCTGTGCTGGCTCTTTGAAAGAGCTATCCAATAAACTCTCCTCTTTACCCACAAGGCCCTGCAATTGTTCTCCTTATGTGTAACTTTGTCCTCAGCCAACTTTTTAAATTCTGGTGGATTCATGTGCATTGCAAGTACTGCTGGCCCCAGAGAGAGAGCATACATATATAAATATATATATATATAGTTACAGTAGTATGCGACTGGATTTCTGGAAGCTATTTTTCTTCCAAAAAAAAAACAAAGGTGAGTTGTTTTCGAGATTAAATTACATCTTTTTTTCCCCCAAGCAGAACACAAAAGGAGGGAGAGGAACCGGCCAAAAAAAAAGATGCGATTTAACTCACCTCTCCTCTCCTGACGGGCATTTTCTGATGAAAAAGCGACGGGACTGCGTTTGCGTCCAGCTGCTTTTCACATGGGAACTGGCTTAGAACCGCACTCAGACAGCCTCTCTTTGCCAGTCGCTAGCAAACTAGTTGCGGAGGAAAGTCGTCCTAACTTCAGCCAAGTCTGTGTCAGTTTCGCTGAAACTCCCAACTCAGCTGCTCACAACATTATTAGTTACTAATCGGAACCTTCCACTGCGGCCGAGGGGGGAGCTGGGGAACCACATCGACCCGCTCACAGGGTCCCACATCCTCAGTGATTCATCGGCGAGCAACTCGACACCTTTGCTGTGATTTGCTGTGTTGAGGCGCCTCTCGGGATTTTAAAACCAGCGGGCAGTTGTCCCGCCTTCTCCCCACGGCAACAACCCCCCCCCCCCCACCTCCTTCTGCGTGCAGAGGTGGTGGGGGCCTGCTCCGCATGTAGCGAAGGTTGGGATGGGAACACCCCAGTGTGAATTCGGAAGTCAAAGAAATGCCTCTTCTCCCCCCCCAAAAAAGGATGCAGTCACCTTACAAACCCCACATTTAAAAAAAAAGGAGGGGGGCGGCATTAACAGAAGGATTTAACCGAGGAATAAAGCCACCAGTCAATCATGGCTCAACGAGCAGCATTCGTGCCTCAGAAGTTTGTGGGTTCAAGTCCCACTCCAGGGAGCTAAGCAGAAAGTGTGGGAATGACAATTCCGGGTGTCACTAAAGGGGTGCTGCACTGTCCGGAGGTGATTGGTCTTTCCAATGAGATGTTAGACCGGCGCGAAGAAGAGCAAGTCAGGATGGTGAGTGACTTGGCGGGGAACTTCCAGATGGTGATGTTCACATCTGTCTGCTGCCCTTGTTCTTCTAGGTGGTAGAGGTCATGAAGTGGAGGCTTCTTCCCAGTCGATCAGTCCATGATCACATTGCTGTTTCTGGGAGCTTTGTTACTTCGGAAATTGACCACCCTGTCCCTACGTTACAGCATTACTTCATTGCAAAGTGCTTTGGTGTGTCCTGCGGTCCTGAGTGGTGCTCCATAAATGCAAGTTATTTCAACACCCCAAAAATGAAGCTTATAAATCTAAATTAAAATGTTTTTCCTGATGTCCACAAGATACCGAAGTCCTGGGAGTGCCCATTAATCGTGGAAACCCTCAAACATGCCCATAGGTGCCACACGCTCCCACTCCATGGTCACCCTGAAGTTGGGGAGGTTGGGGGGTGGGGGGGGGGGGGGTGGTTTGGTGGTGGTCTGTGTTTTCCAGCAAATTCCTAAGGATTACAATGGGTCTCTCCAGTGTCTTCAATCGGAGATCAAATTTACACACAGCCCATTTCTTATATGAAAAGGGCACATCTGATATGAAAAATTACTCAATTATAATATAAAATATATATTCAGAATGACAAAAGATAACATGAAACTAAATTATGATACTATTTTGGACAATGTATTCAGCAAGACCTGGACAACATTCAGGCTTGGGCTGATAAGTAGCAAGTAACATTAATAAGTGGCAGGCAATGATCATCTCCAAACAAGAGAGAATCTAACCATCGCCCCTTGACATTCAATGGAATTACCATCACTGAATTCCCCACTAGCAACATTCTGGGGGTTACCATTGACCAGAAACTTAATAGGACCAACCACATACATAATGTAGCTACGAGAACAGGTCAGAGGCTGGGAATTCCTCTCAACTCCAATCTGTCCACCATCTAGAAGGTACAAGTCAGGAGTGTGATGGAATAGTCTCCACTTGCCTGTATGAGTGCAGCTCCAACGACACTCAAGAAGTTCAACATGATCCAAGACAAAGCAGTCCATTTGATTAGCACCCCATCTACCACCTTAAACATTCATTCCCTCCGCCACTGATGCACAGTAGCAGTAGTGTGTACCATCTACAAGATGCACTGCAGCAGTTTGCCAAGCCTCCATCTACAGCACCAGTCCATGACCTCTACCACCTAGAGGAACAAGGGCAGCAGACAGATGTGAACATCACCATCTGGAAGTTCCCCTCCAAGTCACTCACCATCCTGACTTGAAGATATATAGCCGTTCCTTCGCTGTGACTAGGGCAAAATCGTCGAAACCCCTCCCTAACAGCACTGTGGGTGTACCTACTCCACATGGACTCTAGCAGTTTAAGAATTCAGGTCACTGCCACCTTCAAGGGGCAATTAGGGATGAGAAATGCTGGCTTTGTCAGTGGTGCCCAAATGCCATGAATCAATACGGAATAGCAAAGACTTACTTTTTTTTTTATTCATTCATGGGATGTGGGCTTCGTTGGCTGGGCCAGGATTTATTGCCCTTCCTTAGTTGCCCTTAAGAAGGTGGGGGTGAGCTGCCTTCTTGAACTGCTGCAGTCCATGTGGTGTAGGTACACCCACAGCGTTATTAGGAAGGGAGTTCCAGGATGTTGACCCAACAACAGTGAAGGAACTGTGATATATTTCCAAGTCAGGATCGTGAGTGACTTGGAGGGGAACTTCCAGGTAGTGGTGTTCCCATCTATCTGCTGCTCTTGTCCTTCTAGGTTGTAGTGGTCGTGGGTTTGGAAGGTTCTGTCGAAGGAACCTTGGTGAATTCCTGCAGTGCATTTTGTAGAAGGTACACATTGCTACTACTGTGTGTCAGTGGTGGAGGGAGTGAATGTTTGTGGATGTGGTGCCAATCAAGTGGATGGTGTCCAGTTTCTTCCGTGTTGTTGGAGCTGCACACATCTAGGCAAGTGGAGAGTATTCCATCACACTCCTGACCTGTGCCTTGTAGATGGTGGACAGGCTTTGGGAAGTCAGGAGGCAAGTTACTCTTCGTGCGATTCCTAGCCTCTGACCTGCTCTTGTAGCCGCAATATTTATATGACTAGTCCAGTTCAGTTTCTGGTCAATGGTAACCCACAGGGTGCTGATAATGGTGGATTCAGTGATGGTAATGCCATCGAACATCCAGGGACGATGGTTGGATTCTCTCTTGTTGGAGATGGTCATTGCCTGACACTTGTGTGGCATGACTGTTACTTGCCACTTGTCAGCCCAAGCCTGGATATTGTCCAGGTCTTGCTGCATTTGGACATGGACTGCTTCAGTATCTGAGGAGTCAAGAATGATGCTGAACATTGTGCAATCATCAGCGAACATCCCCACTTCTGACCTTATGATGGAAGGAAGGTCATTGATGAAGCAGCTGAAGATGGTTGGGCCCAGGACACTACCCTGAGGAACCCCTGCAGTGATGTACTGGAGCTGAGATGATTGACCTCCAACAACCACAACCATCTTCCTTTGTGCTAGGTATGACTCCAACCAGTGGAGAGCTTTCCCCCTAATTCCCATTGACTAGAGTTTTGCAAGGCCTCCTTGATGCCACACTCAGTCAAATGCTGCCTTGATGTCAAGGACAGTCACTCTCACCTCACCTCGGGAGTTCAGCTCTTTTGTCCATGTTTGAACCAAGGCTGTAACGAGGTCAGGAGCTGAGTGGCCCTGGCGGAACCCAAACTGGGCATCATTGAGCAGGTTATTGCTGAGCAAGTGCCACTTGATAGCACTGTTGATGACCCCTTCCATTACTTTACTGATGATCGAGAGTAGACTGATGGGGCAGTAATTAGCTGGGTTGGATTTGTCCTGCTTTTTGTGTACAGGACATACCTGGGCAATTTTCCACTTAGCTGGGTAGATGCCAGTGTTGTAGATGTACTGGAACAGCTTGGCTAGGAGCATGGCAAGTTCTATTGCTGGAATATTGTCAGGGCCCAAAGCCTTTGCAGTATCCAGTGCCTTCAGCCATTTCTTGATATCACGTGGAGTGAATCAAATTGGCTGAAGACTGGCATCTGTGATGCTGAGAACCTCTGGAGCGGGCCGAGATGGATCATCCACTCGGCACTTCTGGCTGAAGATTGTTGTGAATGCTTCAGCCTTATCTTTTGCACTGATGTGCTGGGCTCCTCCATCATTAAGGATGGGGATGTTTGTGGAGCCACCTCCTTCAGTGAGTTGTTTGATTGTCCACCACCATTCATGATTGGATGTGGCAGGACTGCAGAGCTTAGATCTGATCCATTGGTTGTGGGATCGCTTAGCTCTGTCTATCACTTGCTGCTTATGCTGTTTGGCATGCAAGTAGTCCTGTTTTATAGCTTCACCAGGTTGACACCTCATTTTTAGGTATGCCTGGTGCTGCTTCTAGCATGTCCTCCTGCACTCTTCATTGAACCAGGGTTGATCCCCTGGCTTGATGGTAATGGTAGAGTTGGGGATATGCCAGGCCACGAGGTTATAAATTGTGTTCGAGTTCAATTCTGCTGCTGCTGATGGCCCACAGCGCCTCATGGATGCGCAGTCTTGAGCTGCTAGATCTGTTTGAAATCTATCCCATTTAGCAGGGTGGTAATGCCACACAACACGATGGAGGGTATCCTCAATGTGAAGGCGGGACTTTGTTTCCATAAAGACTGTGTGGTGGTCACTCCTATTGATACTGTCATGGACAGATGCATCTGTGGCAGGCAGATGAGGTCAAGTATGTTTTTCCCTCTTGTTGGTTCCCTCACCACCTGTCGCAGACCCAGTCCAGCAGCTATGTTATTTAGGACTTGGCCAGCTCAGTCAGTAGTGGTGCTACTGAGCCATTTTTGGTGATGGACGTTAAAGTCCCCCACCCAGAGTACATTCTGCACCCTTGCCACCCTCAGTGCTTCCTCCAAGTGATGTTCAATATGGAGGAGCACTGATTCAACGGCACATGGTAATCAGCAGGAGGTTTCCTTGCCCATGTGTGATCTGATGCTATGAGGCTTCATCGGGTCCGGAGTCGATGATGAGCAACTCCCACCGTGCCGCCATCTCTGCTGGGTCTGTCCTGCCAGTGGGACAGGACATACCCAGGGATGGTGATGGTGGTGTCTGGGACATTATTTGTAAGATATGATTCGGTGAGGATGACTATGTCAGGCTGTTGCTTGTCTCGTCTGTGAGGCAGCTCTCCCAATTTTGGCACCAGCCCCCAAATGTTAGTAAGGAGGACTTTGCAGGGTCAACAGGGCTGCGATTGCCGTTGTTGTTTCTGGTGCCTAGGTTGATGCCAGGTGGTCTGTCCGGTTTCATTCCTTTTTTGTGTCTTTGTAGAGATTTGTTACAACTGAGTGGCTTGCTAGGCCATTTAAGAGTCAACTCATTTCTGTGGGTCTGGAGTCACATGTGGGCTTTAATGTAGTAAAACATCCCAAGATATTTCACAGAAGCATTACCAAACAAAATCTGACATGATGCCACATAGAAAGATATTAGGGCAGGTGGTCAAAACGTTGGTCAAAGAGGGAAGTTTTAAGGAATGCCTTAAAGGAGGAGAGAGGATTAGAGAAGTAGTGAGGTTTGGGCAGGGAATTCCAGAACTTAGAACCCAGGGAGTTGAGGGCGCAACCGCCAATGGTGGAGCGATGGAAATCGGGGATGTGGAAGAGGCCAGAGGAGATGCAGCACAGAGATCTCGGAGATTGTAAGGCAGGGGGAGGTTACAGAGGTTTTTTTTGAAAAATATACTTTATTCATAAAATATCTGGAAGAACATTCCAAAACATTTCAAAATCAGCATCACTTAAGTACAATCAGATTCAACTTTTACACATGTATCACAAGTTACATCAATACAATCAATGAATATTACAATCATTTCAATATGGTCAATGCAGACAATCAGACAATGATATTGGAGTTATCAACATGCATCATGTTGCACTCTTGAGGTGCTTCAATACAATTGTAATACAATTAGTATTCAATGCATACATTCATTTTGAACTGTACAGCCCAAGGGGCTCTCAACAGTTCCCAGCCCCTCGGTGTACTGTGGCAGAAAAGTCTTAGATAGCGACCTTTCCCCATTGCGCCTTTGCGGTGGCTGCCCCAAGCTTTAGTGCGTCCCTCAGCACGTAGTCCTGGACTTTGGAATGTGCCAGTGGGAGGTTACAGAGATAGGGAAGCGTGAGGCCATGGGCGGATGGATATAAGGCACTGGAGGTGGCTCTAGGATGCTGACATGCACTGCATGGCCCTCTCCATGGTCAGCCGGCATGGAGAAGACTGTGGCAGCCAGCTCCAGTGAACTCAGGCCACCTTTCTCCCCATGGGCCATGCCCATTGTGGACCTATAGATGACCACCTATCTCAGGGAAGGAGAAGGAGTATGAGATACGCATATCACTTATTATTTTAGATGATGACAGAGGTGCTGCTCATTTTCCAACATTCTGTGATTTGAATTCAGATTTCCATCCTTTGTCGTTTATTTTTTAATTGTTATACTTTGTAATGAGCATAGAGATGCTGCCAGTCATGTAACAGAGGCTGGGACAGGCAGATTCAAAGTAAAAAGTGAAATCTAACTCTGAGAAATGCCTGCCTGGTTATTAACTAAAGGCACCATGAACTTCAAAAAGGAAAGAAAAGTTGTGCTGAGCTCCTCGAAATGGCGACCAAAAAACACTTTCACCCTGATGCTCGTTAAAAAGGGGTTGAATTTACATTAAAATCAAGTTAAAAATAGCAAAATTTACAGTAAAAAAACATAGATTAGTCAACATCTGTGAAGAGAAAAGACAGATTATCTCCAAAATGATAATCACTAATAAATCCAACAGGAATTCAGGAGAAACTCCTTTATTCGGAGAATGGTGAAAATGTGGAACTCGCTACCACAGGGAGAGAGGTTGAGGCAAATAGTACAGTAGGAACATAGGAACACTGGAGTAGGAGGAGGCCATTCAGCCCTTCAAGCCTGCTCCACAATTCAATAAGATCTTGACTGATCTGATTACGGTCTTGACTCCACATTTTTGTCTGCCCCCACCCCCGCCCCCACCCCCGCCCCCCTACCCGCCTCCCCCCGATAACCCTTGACTCCCATGTCTATCAAAAGTGTGTCGATCTCAGCCTTGGATAAATTCAATGACCCAGCCTCCACTGCTTTCTGGGAAAGAGAATTCCACACACTAAGATACGTTTACGATCCTGCCATCCCCCGGAGGTTCACCAGGCAGATTCCTGGGATGGCAGGATTGTCGCATGAGGATAGATTGGGCTGACTAGGCCCATATTGACTGGAGTTTAGAAGAAAGAGAGGGGATCTCACTGAAACGTATAAAATTCTGACGGGGCTGGACAGACTGGATGCAGGGATGATGTTTCCTCTGGTTGGGGGTGGGGGTCTAGAGAAAGGGTTCACGGTTTCAGGATAGGGGGAGACCATTTAGGACTGAGATGAGGAGAAAGGTCTTCACTATGAGGTGAGCCTATGGAATTCTCTACCACAGAAGGCTGTGGAAACCAAGTCACTGGATATATTTAAGAAGGAAATGGATAGATTTCTACACTCTTAAAGTGAGAGAGTGGGAGTATGGCATTGATATAGTGGATCAGCAATGATCGTATTGAATGGTGGGGCAGGCTTGAAGGGCCGAATGGCCTACTCCTGCTCCTATTTTCTATGTTTCTAGGGGGAAACTAGATAAGCACATGTGGTTACACCAATAGGTCTGGCTTCTAAGGTGGATGAAGACCACATGGCTGTATTTGAAGAAAAGTACAGCGGTTTCCTGGTCAATATTTAGCCCACAAACAACACCACTTATACAGACTACCAGCTGCTTTGGGGGACTTACTATATAGAAGTTGATATAGCCATCCTTTGATGTTTAAACCTGGGATTTTGGAGACCCAAATGATGCCTCCCAAATTGGAAATACATTTATCAGCTTAACATGAGGATTTTCCTGAATTTCCTGATGTAAGACATTCACACACCTTACTAGATACAACTTTGCTTAACAGATTTCAGAACAAAGCCATTATTCTGTAAATAGTTTTTTCACTTGCTTTGCAATCAAAATTTATTTGAATGATATCTTTGAGGTAGAAATTTGCACACCAGACCATAACAAATATTATATGTGGCCTCGGAGAAGTGAGCTGACAATAACCAAAGTTAAAATGAGCTGGCTTAGTTTTAAAAAGATTTGAATGAGAGCAGACTGCTGTCTTTCACATGCACTATGGATCAAAATTCAACTCATTTCTCTGAGGGTATAAAGTGGAAGCAGGAAATTGCACTAGCCAGTGTGGGGTCAGGGAGCAATTCTTATGGGCATTTTGTTCCAAAAAATATATACAATGGGGTGGGAGGAGGATGGTGTTGGGAAGTATTCAAGACCAGTCTGCTTACTGTTTATGACTCCTCAGGTACTGAAGCAATCTGCATCCATATGCAGCAAGACCTGGACAACATTCAGGCTTGGGTTGACAAGCAGCAAGTAACATTCGTGCCACTCAAGTGCCAGGCAATGACCATCTTCAACAAGAAAGAATCCAACCATCTCCCCTTGACATGGAATGACATTACCATCACTGAATTCCCCCACTATCAACACCCTGGGGGTTACCATTGATCCGAAACTGAACTGGACTAGCCAAACAAATATTGTGGCTACGAGCAGGTCAAAGATTTGAAATTCTGCAGAGAGTAACTCACCTCCTGATTCCCCAAAGCCTGTCCACCATCTACAAGGCACAAGTCAGAAGTGTGATGGAATACTCCCCACTTGCCTGGAAGAGTGCAGCTCCAACAACATTCATGAAGCTTGATACCATCCAGAACATAGCAGTCCACCATCCAGAACATAGCACCACATCTACCACCTTAAACACGCACTCCCAACACCACTGGCACACAGTGGCAGCAGTGTGTACTATCTACAAGATGCACTGCAGCAACTCACCAATGCTCTTTCAACAGCATCTTCCAAACCCACGAAGTCTACCACCTAGAAGGACAAAGGCATCAGGTACATGGGAATACCACCAGCTGCAAGTGCACCTCCAAGCCACTCACCATCCTGACTTGGAACAATATCGCCGTTCACTCACTGTCACTGGGTCAAAATCCTGGAACTCCCTCCCTCTCAGCACTGACGGTGTATCTACACCACATGGACTGTAGCGGTTCAAGAGACAGCTCAAAGCCGCCTTCTCAAGGGCAATTAGGGATGGGCAACAAATGCAGGTCTAGCCAGTGATGCCCACATCCTGTGAAAGGAAAACAAAGATGGGCCTAAGCAAAATGGAGCCATTGGTCTCAAGCCTGGTTTGCTCCTTCTGCAGCATAATTGGTACAATCAAATACAACATTGAGGTTGCAGACAGTCTAGTTCAGCCTGGGTGAAGGACAGAGTCAATGATTAGAGAACAAATTTCATGGCCAGGACTAAAGGCAATCACTTCTCAATATTTAGTTTCCAATAATGGATGATAGTCTTGCATGATCAGCAAGAGGCAGAGTTTATACTTTGGAGCAATCCCAGCTTCATTGGATAGGGGCTGGACGTGGCACAAAGGTAGGTTTTAAGGAGTGTCTTAAAGGAGGAGAGATGGAAAGGTTCATGGGAGAAAATTCCAGAAAAAAATCTCTAAGTTCACCTCAAAATGATAAGCCTGAATCCGGTTGGGAACACAATTAGAAAATAATAATCAACTAAATTAAAATAGTGAAAGAAAAATGCAAATTGTAAATAATTTTGAATTAAAAATTTATCTTCCGTAAAGCCTTGTAAGGTGTAATTCAGGTGCAAATGTTCTGCGAGTATATATGGTAGCCATGGCACTTTCTGTAGCTTGCTGGCCCTGTATAACTGACAACATTAGTCTTGAATTATTTGACAAGTTTTTCAGATAGTGTTCAAGTGGAGTGAATTGTGTGCAAGTGAGTTTGTGTGTGCGCGTGTGCAAGTGAGTTTGTGAGTGCGAGTGAGTGCGTGATTCAGCTTTGCAAAGCCCTGGCTAGAGTTTCTATGAGCAGTTCTGCACACCACACATTAGAAAGGATGCACTGGCCTTGGAGGGAATGCACTGTACATTTACCAGAATAATACCCAGATTCCAAGGGGTAAATATGAGGAGGGATTACACAAATTTGGATTGTATTCTTTGGAATTTAGAAGGTTAAAGGGGTATTTGATTGAAGTTTTCAAGACACTAAGGGGAACAGATGGAATGAAACTATTTCTGCTGTTTGGAGAATCCAGGGTGACAGAGTCTAGGGCTAGTCTAAAATTAAGAGAGAACTCTTTCAGGAATGGAACAAGGGAAGCCCTCTACACACAAAGGATGATAGGAGTTTGCAAATGGCAATTGTTAATTTTAATACAGAGATTGATAGATTTTTGTTACCCAAAGATATTATAATATTAAAAGAAATGGAGCAAAGGCAGGTATATAGAGTTAGGTCGCAGATCAGCCATGATCTAGTTGAATGGTGGAGCAGGCTCAAGGGGCTGAATGGCACCCCCCTGTTCCTGCGTTCACACTTTTTCCTTCGCATCACTATGATTTTACTCCAAACAGTGTCCTGGAAATCAAACACTAAAATAAAAGCAAAATTCTGCGGATGCTGGAGACCTGAAATCAAAGATAGAAAGTGCCGGAAAAATTCTGGTAGCTCCCAGAAGCTCCAAAGAAGAGTCACACGGACTCGAAACGTTAATTGTGTTTCGCTCTCTGCAGATGCTGCCAGACCTGCTGAGGTTTTCCAACATTTTCTGTTTTCATTCCTGGAAATTAATCTTCAGTTCCTGGAGTCTCCAAGGCTTGGCTCCAACCTTGCAAAAATTTGTTTATGTCGCCTGCCCCTTGCTGCTAAAAGTGAAAAGCTTTTCCCAGGACAGAGTGATGCTCCTGGATGCCACATAAACTTGCATTTACATGGCGCCTTTGATGCAGTAAAATGTGCTTCACAGGAGCAATTACCAGACAAACTTTGACACTGAGCCACATGAGGGGATCTTAGGTCAGGCGACCCAAAGCTTGGTCAAAATGGTAGGTTTTATGGAACGTCTTAAAGGATGAGAGAGAGGCCAAGAGGTGGAGAAGGTTAGGGAGAGGATTTCAGGACACAGAGCCCAGGTAGCCGAAGGCACGGCCACCAATGATGGAGCGACTGAAATCAGGGATACGAGAGGCTAGAGTTGGAGGGATCTCAGAGGGCTGCAGGGCTGGAAGAGCTTACAGAGATGGGCAGTGGGGGAAACACCCTGGAGGGATTTTAAAACTGAAGCATTGCCAGACCGTGAGCCAATGTCAACAAGCACAGGAGCTTGCTCTCAACAGCTAAGCATTTAGAAAATATAAAAGCAGGGAGGAGAGAGTCCCCATTCTTTTAAACACTTACTTTGAGGTTAGATGGGTTAATGAAAGGCCCAGATACTGTTGAAAATAATTATATTGACAGAGTTAGGGGATGCTGTCTGTTTTAAAAAAAATCTTTTGAAATGCAGCAATGCCCAGGGGTTATTGTTCTAGGTCACAGCTGGACATTCCACTACAAAACAGCTAACAAAGCCATCTGACAAATCAATACATTTAATTCAAACTGTGAGGTGAATGGCAGTTTCTATTCTCTTATTTAGGAGAGATTGGAAGCCACGTTACATTGTTGTGAAGTCTCACTGCGTCAGCTGTGGCTCACAGGGGTAGTACTCTCACCTTGAGAGTCAGAAGTTTGAAAATTTGAGTCCCACTCCACAGACTTGAGCACATAATCTATTCTACACTGTCATTTCTAGTGCCAAACTGAGGGAGTGTTGTACTCTAGGAAGTGGCATCTTTCAGATGAAATGTTAAACTGAGGCCCTGCATGCCCTCTCACATGGACATGCATGCCCTTATTTCAAAGAAGAGCCAGAGGCGTTCTCACTGGTGCTCTAGGTAAACATTTATCCCTCAACTACCATCACTAAAACAGATTATCTGATTGCTGTTTGTGGGACCTTGCTGTGTGCAAATTGACACCTGTGTTCCCTAAATTACAACACAATTATTATACTTTAGGGATATCGTAAAACGCTTTGGGACGTCCTGAAGTTGTGAAAGGGACATGCTTGTACCTTTTAAAAAAATAATTAGTTATGCTAAATCTAGCCAAAAGAACCATAAGAGTCATGTTACAATTTTATATCATAATTTGTCAGTGAGCTGGATTAGCTAGGCCTCCCTGGTTGAGTATCTGGTTGTTTTATTATATAGAGATTAGACTGAGGTTAATTTGCCTTTTGGATTACTATGTTTGGTGATAACATAAGCAACAACTTGCTTTTATATTGCATCTCTAACATGGTAAAACTTCTGAGATACTTCACTGGAGCATTAACAAACAGATTTGGACAGCAAGCCACATAAGGAAATATTAGGACAGGTGACCAAACGCTTGACCAAAGAGGTAGGTAGGTTTTAAAGGGCATCTTTAAGGAGGAGAGAGAGGTAGAGATGTTTAGGGAGAGAATTCCAGAGCTGGGCGAACAGGCAACTAAAGGCACAGCTGCTGATGGTGGAGCAATGAAACATCAGCAGTGTGGAAGTGACCAGAATTGGAAGAGCGTAGAGATCTCAGAGGACTTTAGGGTTGGGATAGATTATAGAGATAGGGAGGAATGAGGCCAGGTTGGATTTGAAAACAAGGATGAGAATTTTAAAGTCGAGGCATTGTTGACCGAGAGCCATTGTTGTACTGGAGAAACAATAGGGGGAAACCATCTTGTAATCTGCTGTGAAAGTCAATTACTACCCATTAAGTTATCTTTTTTTGACATGTTAGTCATTTTTTGACCATCTCCCATCCATCTTAATTATCTGCCAAAGAAACGATTTATTGCCCATATATTGGAATCAAAACAGGCATACGCATTTATTCTAAAAGTGAAGCAGCCACTTTCAACATAGCCCATCACACAGAAGCTAGTTATTAATAACAGTTGTAAAATATAATATGGGTCCTGCTGAATGGCAATGCATTAACCGGTCTTTCTCTTTTAGCTGTTGGCTTACATGTGTCATTTACAGCAGTTTCATTATTCATTCTCGGGATGAGTATCACTGGAAAGGCGTACATTTATTGCCCATTCCTATTACCTTTGAAAAGGTGGTAATGAGCCACCTTCTTGGACTGCTGCCATCTGTGTGGTCAATGTTACTTTCTGGTAGCTATTTTGTACAACTTGCTAGGTCATTTCAGAGGGCAGTTAAGAGTCAACCACATTGCTGTGGGCCTGGAGTCACATGTAGGCTGGATCAGGTAAGGCGGACAGATTTCCTTCCCTGAAGGTCATTAGTGAACCAGATGGGTTTTTTTGGGTAATGTGGTGGCTACATGGTCACTGTCACTGATGATAGCCTTTTTATTCCAGAATTATTTAACTATGTAAATTCAACTTTCCCAGTTGCCAAAGTGAGATTCAAACTCATGTCTCTGGATCATTAGTCCAGAACTTTAGATCATCAGTGTTACAAATGAATAATTTTGAGGTTACTATGTTGTAGGATTGTAACTTTTGGTTTATAAGGTATTATCCTGGTTCAGGAGACTGTGATGTTAAATGTGGGTTAGATCAAGGAAAGCTTGGTCTGGATAGCTTGTCAGATAGGCCTGGCATTGCAGATCAAAGGGGAAGTCCTATTGTGTTTCTGGATGGTGGCCAGAGGTATTCACATCTAAGATTATAGTGATCTCTCTGAATATTTCTTGAGGAGGCCGGTTGTCTGCTGGCATCTCGCGTGAGAGTTTGACATTAAGGTGTAAACTGAGGGGTTACGTTATTCATGTAGTTTCCCCAGATCAAAAAAAGGTTTGAAGGCACCTGGTAAACAAAGGAAGGGTTTAAAGTTTCCCTATTCTTTTCAGATCAAAGGACAGGTTTAAAGTTAAAGGTAATGAATTTGTATTTCTATCATAGAATAGACCATTTGTGTCACATGGGCCATGGGGGGCTGGTGGGGTAGGAAGGTTTTTTTTGTTTTGGTATATCTTGGTTGTACTGGTCAGTCTGTGCTGGAGTAGCTTGGAGATGGCAGAGTGACACTCTGCCATAAGCAAGGGCAAGGAACAGGAACCAGGGGTGTTTCTGATTTAAAGTCACTACACAAGAATGTGAGTGAAGTCCATGTTCAGGCTGGTGAAATCCAAAGTTATGAGGTGTTGAAGTGGGGCTGGAGGATTCACCTAGCCCGATGCTAGTGGGAGAATCCCCAAGAAACTCCTGGCCTTGGAAGATAACTGGGAAATGAAGGAGAATCAGAGTGAATTCCTGGTTTGGTTCCAGGAGAATTGAATAATCTCAAGTAAATGTAACGTAAAAAAGCAGATCTCAGTTGAAATTAAAAGCAGAACAGGGAGAGCTCTATTCAGGATTTTGGTGTAGAGTATATGTGCTTACGAGATATAGGGTTAAATTAATTAAATTAAATTATTTTTCTTTTGAAAGTAAAGATTTTTCCCTATAAAACTTGAAGGCCCAGGTTTTCACTTCCGGGTCAGGTGTGCAGAGACCGGAGGTTTCCCAGCTCTGCAAACCTGACCTTTAAAAATGGCTGCCCACAGGTCAAATTTTCATTCCTTGGGATGGACTGGATTGGAAGTTGGGTCCACCACCCTTGGAGCAAGTATGGAGGCTGCTGGGTGCAGAGGCAGACTAACTAGAAGGCCTGCCGCTGTGCCCCGGCACTGTGTTGAAATAATTTTTTAAAAAAGAATAAAACAAGAAACAGCCCACCAGCCCTCACTCCCCACACACTTGCCATGCCCCATCCATGTCACATTATGCTCCCCACATCCCATGGCTTCTCATACCACCATGCCAACCCATGACCCTCTGTCCACCCCTGCTTGGTCCCTCATACCCATATGCCAACCTATGTCTTCTAACCACCCCTCCATGGCCCCTCATACCACCTATGTCCCCACATTCTCATGGCCTTTCATAGCACGTCTGCCAACTTAGTGCTAACCCATACCCCGACTCACCATCCTTTCCTTTTACCCCCTCCATGCCAACTCAACTAGTATCCTTTGACAGCTCCTGGACAGCTTTGAAAGTTTTGACAGTTCTTTGACAGATTGACAGTTCTTTGACCGCTGGATAGTTCCTTTGCATTTATGTACTTTTTATGTACAATCATGCTCACTTTTAACAATCCCAAGGGGTGCCTTGCCTCTCCCAAAGGTGTCCCAGGACCATATCCAAAGAGGTACCATACCTCTCCAAAGGGGAGTCTGTCCAAATGAATCCACCAAGCTCAGACCTCCTCTTAGCTGTTCTAATCTGCACACTCTGGGTTTCATACTCCTGGCCTACCAAAATCCCACTTCAGTGGAGGCAGCTGGTGAGTTAAGTGGCCAGCTGCCTCCACAAACTGCGCGTGCACAAACCTGGGCCCTGCGATAACGGAACATGTCGTGTTCTGGGGCGGGACTTAGAATTTTTGGCCATTTCCAGGATTTTCACCACGATTGAGAGCCTCTCCGTCATCTGGGCTGAAATCCTGTTATGTGGTCGTTTCAGTTCATAACTGGGAATTCAAATTTCTTTTAAAAGTTACTGGTCTCTATCAAGCTCGTAACAATCAGTTCCAATAATGGCAATGCTACCATTCTGTATAACATGTTTTATTTATCCAGTTATTTTTATTGTCTCTTCTGTTTAATTTTCTCTCCCATCTTCATGCCCTTCCTTTACTGACAGGACAAATTGTTATTTCCCAGCAGCCCTGTCTAATAATTTAGATGAATAAAATAAATATAATTATATATAAATATAATCTATATAAATAAGTGCTATGACTACAAAAGTAGGTCAGAGGCTGGTAATTCTGCAGGCATTAACTCTACTCCTGGGTGGAATTTAATGCCCCCCCACCGCCCACCCCACTCCAAGGAGCGTTCAGAGGCGAGGGGTGGGCTGTTTGATCGGGCTGGAGGGAGTGGGACCCCGCCGCTTTCTCAATTCCCTCCGATCAAGCTCCGGGTGGAAAGGGTGGAGGGCAGTGTTCCCTCCCGGAGGCCAATTTAAGCCCTTAAGCAGCCACTTAAATTGGTGTCCTTTTGGTTCTTGACCCTTCCCCCAATGGGAACAGTTCTTGCTTCTTCCTGTCTAGATTGAACAATTTCCATCTCTCTTCTTTGAAGTCACACACATCCCCAGGTGGTCACTGGGGATTCCTTTGGTGCTGGTCATGATGCTTTCAACATTTCAGATTCCTGAACCATTCTGCTCAGGCACAATCAGCCCTGCCCAATCACCATGGGCAATCTTCTTGATTGTGCCGAGACTCCATGCCAACTAATTCTACCGGTATCCTTTCCTTTGGAGTTTAGTTTGTCACCTGGCCTCCTTCACATTAAGGTGAACCTGGATACCCCTTTTGATGTACCAAGTTTCAGACTGAATAAGGATTTGTCCATGTCCATAAATACATCCACCAGACTTTGGTGATCTCCGTAATACTAGCCCAGTTTAACATAAGTTTACAAAATCAATCTTGGTCCAACAATCAGAAAGAAGGACTTGCTTTTATGTAATGCCCTTCACATCGTTGGGACATCTCAAAGCGCTTTACAGCCAATGAAGTGCTTTTGAAGTACAGTCACTGTTCAGTACAGTAACTGCTTTGTTAACCCGTCCTGCCACTTTCAAAGATTGTGCACAAACATCCTGGGTCTCGATCTTCTCTTATCCCTTTTAAAACTGCACCATTTCTTCCCCACCTCTCTTATTTTTCAAATAAATTGAATGTGATTTCTTTTTAAATGCCTCTATGACTTATCTCCCATGAGTTGCTCACAGAAGTGTCTGAGAGATTTGCCTCCAATTCCTAGAGACTCCAGGAGGACGCTGGAGAGTTGGCAACCCTACCGACCCATGTTGCAACGCAACTTCCCTTTGTTCTCGCTTAGGGCTGGAGTCCGAGCACTTCTGGACATTGCTACTCCTGCTGAGCCAACTCTGCCCACCCACCCAACCTCACTGCTCCCAAAACCCAGTCCAGGCCCCAAGGATTTTCAGGGCTAAGTGACTTCAGGATAGATGGGAAGAAAATTGATGCTAAAAGGGGTTTAACCTATCATGGAAAACTCAGCAGGTCTGGCAGCATCGGCGGAGAAGAAAAGAGTTGACGTTTCGAGTCCTCATGACCCTTCAACAGAACTGAGTGAATATTAGGAGAGGGGTGAAATATAAGCTGATTTAAGGTGGGGGGCCGTGGGGGGAGAGAAGTGGGGGATGTGGTGTGGTTGTAGGGACAAGCAAGCATTGATAGGAGCAGATAATGAAAAGATGTCACAGAAAAAAGAATAACGAGATGCTGAAGGTAGTGATATTATCTAAAGCATACTCACAGTGTTTGCAAATTGTCTCACTTTGGATGGGCTGAAACTGATGGAGGTGTGGCGTTGGTTAGCTCAGTTGACCAAATGGCTAGAGTGTGATGCAAAATGACACCAGCAACAAATGACATCATCAAACCTGCTGACAAGGGTGGTGCTGTTGTTGTCTGGCGCACGTAGGCTGAGCGTCAACTCGCAGACACTTCCTCCTACCTCTCCCTGGACCATGACCCCACCACTGAACATCAAGCCATTGTTTCCAGGACTGTCAATGACCTAATCTCCTGGAGATCTTCCTCCCACAGCTTCCAACCTGATAGTCGCCCAACCTCGGACGGCCCACTTCTACCTCCTACCCAAAATCCACTAACAGAACTGTCCTGGTAGACCGATCGTGTCAGCCTGTTCCTGCCCCACTGAACTCATTTCTCGTTATCTTGACTCCCTTCTCTCTTCCCTTGTCCAGTCCCTTCCCACCTACATCCGTGATTCCTCTGACACCTTATATCACATCAACAATTTCCAGTTCCCTGGCCCCAACCGCTTCCTCTTCACCATGGACGTCCAATCCGTCTACACATCCATCCCCCACCAGGGAGGTCTGAGGGCCCTTAGCTTCTTCCTCGAACAGAGGCCCGAACAATCCCCATCCACTACTACTCTCCTCCGTCTGGCTGAACTTGTTCTCACACTGAACAATTTCTCCTTTAACTCCTCTCACTTCCTCCAAATAAAAGGTGTGGCTATGGGTACCCGAATGGGCCCCAGCTATGCCTGTCTCTTTATGGGGTATGTGGAACATTCCTTGTTCCAGTCCTACTCCGGCCCCCTCCCACAACTCTGTCTCCAGTACATCGATGATTACTTTGGTGCCGCTTCATGCTCTTGTCGGGACTTGGAAAAATTTATTAATTTTGCTTCCAATCTCCACCCCTCCATCATTTTCACATGGTCCATCTCTGACACTTCCCTTCCCTTCCTTGACCTCTCTGTCTCAATTTCTGCTGATAGACTGTCCACCAATATCCATTGCAAGCCTACCGACTCCCACAGTTATCTTGACTACAGCTCCTCACGCCCCGCTTCCTGTAAGGACTCCATCCCATTCTCTCAGTTCCTTCGCCTCCGTTGCATCTGTTCTGATGATGCTACCTTAAAAACAGTTCCTCTGACATGTCCTCCTTCTTCCTTAACCGAGGTTTTCCACCCACGGTCGTTGACAGGACCCTCAACCGTGTCCGGCCCATCTCCCGCGCATCCACCCTCATGCCTTCTCCTCCCTTCCAGAAACATGATAGGGTCCCCCTTTTCCTCACTTATCACCCCACCAGCCTCTGCATTCAAAGGATCATCCTCCACCATTTCCGCCAACTCCAGCATGATGCCACCACCAAACACATCTTCCCTTCATCCCCCCCCGGCGGCATTCCGTAGGATTGTTCCCTCCCGGACACCCTGGTCCACTCCTCCATCACCCCCTACTCCTCAACTATGATAGCTCCCCATGCCCACGCAAAAGATGCAATACCTGCCCCTTCACTTCCTCTCTCCTCACCGTCCAAGGGCCCAAACACTCCTTTCAAGTGAAGCAGCATCACTTGCATTTCCCCCAACTTAGTCTACTGCATTCATTGCTCCCAATGCGGTCACCTCTACACTGGAGAGACCAAACGTAAACTGGGTGACCGCTCCGCAGAACACCTGCGGTCTGTCTGCAAGAAATACCCAAACCTCCCTGTCGCTTGCCATTTTAACACTCCACCCTGCTCTCTTGCCCACATGTCTGTCCTTGGCTTGCTGCATTGTTCCAGTGAAGCCCAACGCAAACTGGAGGAACAGCACCTCATCTTCCGACCAGTCAATTTACAGCCTTCCGGACTGAATATTGAATTCAACAACTTTAGATCTTGAACTCCCTCCTCCATCCCCACCCCCTTTCCGTTTCTTCCCCCTTCCTTGTGTTTTTTCCAATAATTTATATAGATTTTTCTTTTCCCACCTATTTCCATTATTTTTAAATCTTTTATGCCCTGCTAGTCTTTCCACCCCACCCCCACTAGAGCTGTACCTTGAGTGCCCTGCCATCCATTCTTAATTAGCACATTCGTTTAGATAATATCACCTTCAACACCTCTTTGTTCTTTTGTCTGTGACATCTTTTGATTATTTGCTCCTATCACTGCTTGCTTGTCCCTATAACCACACCACTACCTCCCCCCCCGCACTTCTCTCCCCCCACCACCCCCCCCCACCTTAAACCAGCTTATATTTCACCCCTCTCCTAATATTCACTCAGTTCTTTTGAAGGGTCATGAGGACTCGAAATGTCAAAATGTCAACACTTTCCTTCTCCGCCGATGCTGCCAGACCTGCTGAGTTTTTCCAGGTAATTCTGTTTTTGTTTTGGATTTCCAGCATCCGCAGTTTTTTGTATTTATATTTTTGTTTTTAACCTATCATTTCTGACACTCAGCAGCTGCTTAGGTTGCCATCTACTGGTAAATGTGGTCTAAACTTCTTGTGACTGCAGTCGGTTCTATGCTGTGCAGTTGATGGTCATTTTATGATGGTGCTTTTTACTGTCAAAATCCAACATCTTTTTCAAACTAGGATTAACAGCCTCACTCAATGGCTCTGTACAAGAAAGATTTCAGTTCCAAACTGAACTAGTTAAGCTCACTCAGAGTGGAAGTTAGTGTCATTGAATTTACAGCATAGAAAAAGGCTGTTTGGCCTAACTGGTCCATGCCAGTGTATTTATGCTCCAGATGAGTCTCCTCCCACCCTACTGACTTCATCTTACCTCATCAACATTTTGTTCTATTCCATTTTCCTTCATGTGTTTATCCAGCTTCCATCTTAAATACATCTGTGGTGATCACCTCAATCGTTCACTATTCTCACCACTCTCAGGAGAAGTTCCTCCTGAAGTTCCTGTTGGATTTATTTGTCACCATTTTATATTTATGGACTCTAGTTTTGGACTCGCCCACAAGTGGAAAATCTACGCCTATTATATCAAACCCTTAAGTAATTTTAAAGACATTTATCAAGTCACCCCTCAATCTTCTCTTTACTAGAGAAAAGTACCTCAATCTGTTTTGTTATATTCCCTTAATCTTGCTCTTACTGAATCCAGTTGTTGATGCTAATTATCCTGGTTATTGGGTGCAGTGTGAGAGACTGGAGTGAGTTTTCACTCAGATAGGGATTCCTATTTGCAGTATGTAGTATCTTAAGTCATTTCCATTAGCAGTTGGCCTGAGGGAACTGGTTCGGGGAAGGGAGAGGGGCGCAGGGTGATGCCGGGTGAGGGTGACTATGGTTGAGAGAAAGAGAAATAATAGCTGAAAATAAAGGGCAAATGGATGATGGAGAAGGCTGTAAGGAATGAGAATGGGGGAAAATGGGGCCACTTAATGAAGTGTTAAGTATTTGGATGCTGTGTCAACTGTTAGTGCTTAGGTTGGCACTTTTGGATCTGAGAGGGAAAAGATTTCCAGGGTTACTGCTGATAGGTTCAGTGATCCTTGTTGGACTGTCTTGTGTGGGTGTCAGGATAGGAATCGGAGTCTAATGGCCCCGCCCTCTCTCATCCCGCTGTTATGTACCAGTGGCACTGACTTCTAAAGGAAGAAAGGTAACTTTAACAACAACAACAACAACAGCTTGCATTCAGAGGCAGGCATATTGATTGAAGTCAGGTGTGTCCAGTACACAGTGATCAGAACCAGGAACTCTACTGATCTACCCCACTCCCTAATCCAGCTGCATCAAGGCACTGTCGCATTCCTATTGGCGCCCAACTCAGTTCAGCTGACTCAGGACAGAAAGGGACTGGAACTTGGAGCAATGCTTTAATACTGCTCCCTATCACGGTTATTTGCCTGAGTTATTGGACAAGCTAGGAAAATTATTTTAATAAATATGATTTGAATTACTAAAATGATTACTCTTATTTTCTTTTTTATAGAAAGGTGAAAAAAATCCCCAACTTTAAAGACGCTGTCAGTTTTATTGACAGGATGTATTCAAATGCAGAAGCAGCCACTGGCTGTTAATATGTTGCCAGCTTTTTAACACACCCTTTTTGTGTTAATTTTGAAGGCGGAGTACAAGTCAAGCATAAGAATTAGAAAGGTTAAGCAAACAAAGGTTGGCACAATGTAAACAGGGAGCACAATCCCTAATCACCAGCACAAAACCCACATACAGAGTACAAACAAAAAATGCTTGAAAGACTCAGCAGGCCAGGCAGCACCTGAGAAGAAAGAAGCAGAGTTAGCATTTTGGGTCGAGATGGAGTTACAGCAGAACTCAACCTGAAACAGTGGGTGGGATTTTCCAGCCCCAACACCAGTGGGCACCCTCATGTTAAAATGGCGCTCCAAATTTTCCTGTCCTGCCTGCGACAATGCCCGCCGGTGTTGGGGCCGGAAAATCCCACCTATTAACTCTGTTTCTCTCTCCACAGACGCTGCCTGACCTGCTGAGTGTTTCCAGCATTTTTGTTTTTAGTTCAGATTTCCAGCATCCAAGGTGTTTATCTGGAGGCTGAATGACATGAAGGTTGAATGATGAGTGTGGCTCATTGGGCTTTTCTTCAGTCTGGCCTAATATTTATTAGTATACAACAACAACTTACATAGGACCTCTAAAGTAGTAAATATCCCAAAGTACTTCAGAGGAGTGTTATCAAACTCCATACGACACTGAGCCACATAAGGAGATATTAGCATATGTGACTAAAAGCTTAATCGAAGAGAGAGCTTTTAAGCAGCTTCTTAAAGCAAGGGAGCGGGAGGGGGAGAGGTTTAGGGAGGGATTTCTAGAACTTAGGGCTGCCAATAGTGGAGTGATGAAAATTGCAGATGCACAAGAGGCCAGAATTGGAGAAGGGCAGAGATCTCAGAGGATTATAGAGCTGGAGGAGGTTACAGAGACAGGGAGGGACATAGGACTTGGTGCCAAATTTTGTTTGATAACGTTACTGTGAAATGACTTGGGGAATTTCTCCTGCATTAAAGGAAGGACAAGAAATGTAAGTTGTCGTTGTTATTATCTGTTGGTTCCAAGGCAGCATTGGCAAATACTTTTGAACAAATTACCTATTCCTGCTTTACTTCATATAGTGCATGGAATGGGGGACCAAGGAAAAACAGCAAAAATATCTTTACAGTGGAAGTAACTTAACTAGTGGCGTAATGTGTAGGCAAAAGTGGTCCAACCTTTGAACCTCCCAGTGCAAGCACAAGAATGTCAATAAAGTTTGATGTATCAATGTCCATACGTAATCACAATGTGTAATGGCCTCAAAAATACATATTTCGCTGTAAAGTCTCTAAAAGGAACTCTCCCCACAAAAGAAAAATTATTTCAATAAAGGTCCCTCTCTCAATTGAAAGTATGAATCTTGTAATACTCAAAAAGCAGCATTGTCAATTGTAAATGTTACACCTGCACTTTTGCAAGTTGCCCGCCCATTATTCAGCTTGGATAAACTAAGCTGAGCAAAACTGGTTTATGTGGTCGGGAGGAGGAACAGGCTGTAAAATGCTGGAAGGACAAAGGTTCTCTGCTGACTGTTACCAATTTGCATTTGCAGCAATTTGTGGAGAATAAAAATGTGATCTTAAGGGTGAGTAACAATGTCCTAATTCACTGCGATCACCATGCAATTTATCCCCACTCCAGCAATTTATCCATCAGTCGAGGAGTTTTTAGCCATTGCTCATAAAGCTGTAATGCGGGTTTCCATGGCTCATGGGTTTAGTCGTTTCAGCTCTAAATCAGTGGAATTAATTCACATTACACCGTGTGGAGAATCCGACAAATATCTTGCTGACCCTGATGAGAGTGACTAATGGTAACTTAGCAACACCGTCTTTTGCATTAATACAGTTGATTTGTACAGGTATTTAGTGCGTAATAATAGATTAAAACACTAAAGCATTTTTTTTAGTCAATAGAAGTAATGTAAGCAATAAGTGGAGCAGAAACAGGTCTTTACAACACAGTCAGTATTTCTCTGGATCAGGAATTTGATGACATTTTCCAATAGTATTTACTATTTTTTCTCGCAAGTAATGCTGCAGTTGGAAAACACATTGCTATTATCTATAAGACAAAGTGGATAATTAATTTTTTTTGTTCATATGTTGCACTTGCATTTACTGCGTACAGCCATCCACCGAGAAACGGCTCTCTTACTCTCATGCACTGTTTACTATAACAATAAAGCAACTATAATGCTGCACTTACCTGACTGTTGCAAGTGGAAGAGGTAATACGAGGAGTTAGTCACGCTCGGATTCTGGTTTAACTCCAGGGTATTTGTCTGGTTGTGAGCCCACCTGTGTTCAGAAATAGTCCTCTTCCTGTTCAGCATCGAAACTGGAATGACATGCAGGTGACTCACAACAACTTCCTCTATGAATCACTAGGGTTTCATTAGGTAATGCAGCCAACAGGTAGCGTGCACCAATAATCAGCAGCACTCTGCAGGATGAGGCTGAACCATTCACGCTGAACTATTGCCGATAATGAAGTTGTAACGTTGGACTTTCCAATGGACGCATGATGCATCCCTTCTGTAACTCTTTCACTTCTTCAGTCAATAACCCTGTAATCTCATTAGTTGCCATGAAAGCTTGCTGAGAACACAGGACTACCTTTTTTGTTGTCCAACTCGCTACTAAATTATTTGCAGTTATATTTCTGTAGAGCATTATACACGTTGTAAAAATAGTGGCAATCTAAATGATGGTCCAGAAACTCCTGGAAAAGTAATGGCATGTTTAATTGTGCCCATAAGAGTTGCTTTTTCTTGTTCATTTACGGGATGTGGGCTTGGTTTAATGTTTGTAAGTTTCCTTTAAACTTTGTCCTTGGTTTTACAGCTGACCTGACTTAGGGGCTGTGCTTGATTTATCCCTTATTTTGTTAATTTAGTTTAATTGTTTTAACTCTAAAAGAATTACAGGATGTGAGCGTCGCTGGCTGGGCTAACGTTTATTGTCCATCCCTAATTACCCTTGAGAAGGTGGTGGTGAGCTGCCTTCTTGAACCACTGCAGTCCATGTGGTGTAGGTACACCCACAGTGCTGTTAGGGAGGGAGTTCCAGGATTTTGACCCAGTGACAGTGAAGGAACGGCAATATATTTCCAAGTCAGGATGGTGAGTGTCTTGGAGGGGAACTTGCAGGTGGTAGTGTTCCCATGTGTCTGCTGCCCTTGTCCTTCTGGGTGGTCGAGGTAGAGGCCGGTGTTTTATGATGCTTCATTGTTAGTCTTGCAAAAATGTAACTTGCTCTTAACCTCCCTGTGAGTTTCCTGAAGTTGCTGTATTTGCTCCATTCTAAGAATGTATCTCACTGCAGATATTTAGGGCTGCTACCTCATGTTGTTGGAACCCTATCAATGACATGGTTTCCTGTCCTGACTTAAAACTCAGCCTCGCAGGCCCAGAAAGTGAATAATTGAAACTGTGGAGTCTCTTTTCTGTAAACAGTAAATTGTTCCTGGAGCTTATTCAAATAAAATATTACTTTTACTTTCTCTTTATTGTGTCTTTCTATATCTGATTTGACCCTAATTTACCCTATTTCCTTCTCTGTTGTTCCTCTGTTTCCTTCTATATCCTAAATCTTATCGGTTAAGGAAATTGTTCAATGGACCCACCCATTCAGGAGGTCCCAGGTTCTCTGCTGACTGTTACCAATTTGCATTTGCAGCAATTTGTGGAGAATAAAAATGTGATCTTAAGGGTGAGTAACAATGTCCTAATTCACTGCGATCACCATGAAATTTATCCCCACTCCAGCAATTTATCCATCAGTCGAGGAGTTTTTAGCCATTGCTCATAAAGGTTAGGCATCGCTTTAGGCTAGAGAGAGAGAGACAATTGGTTATACATAGCTTGAGAGGCACCACTCTGTCAGCATGGGGCAGGGTGTGGAGGCAGGCCTCCAGCAGCTACCACAGCTAACAAAGGGATTGAACCTGTGTTGCTGGTGTCATTTTGCATCACACTCTAGCCATTTGGTCAACTGAACTAACCAACGCCCCACCTCCATCAGTTCCAGCCCATCCAAAGTGAGACAATTTGCAAGCACTGTGGGTATGCAGCAGCAGACCAAAGGGCTGGAACTGTCAAAGACAACAGGTCTGGCAAGCGACAAAATGCTTTAAAAATGGGGGATAAAGATTTTATTCATTAACATGCATAGCGTTAAATCTACTACACGATGTGTTGCAACCTTGGATTACCTTGCCAAGGTCAAAGTGGACCTACTGTTTCTGCAGGAGTGTGCACCTTAGCTCCTACAGGAAATGGTCACTATGGTGTCACAGAGTCATAGAGGTCTACAGCACAGAAAAGGCCCTTCGGCCCATCAAGTCTGCGCCACTCAAACTAGTACCTAACTATTCCAAACCCATTTTCCAGCACTAGGCCCATAGCCTTGTATGCTATGGCACCACAAGTGCACATCCAAATACTTCTTAAATGTTATAAGGTTTCTGCCTCTACCACCCTTTCAGACAGTGAGTTCCAGATTCCCACCACCCTCTGGGTGAAAAAAGTCTTCCTCACATCCCCTCTAAACCTCCTGCTCCTTAACTTAAATCTATGGCCCCTGGTTATTGATCCCTCCACCAAGGGGAAAAGTTCCTTCCTGTCTACCCTATCTGTGCCCCTCATAATTTTATACACCTCAGTCATGTCCCTCCTCAACCTCCCCTGCTCCGGGGAAAATAACCCCAGTCTATCCAATCTCTCCTCATAACTAAAACTCTCCAGCCCAGGGAACATTCTGGTAAATCTCCTCTGCTTTCTCTCTAGTGCAATCACATCCTTCCTATAATGGTGGTCCCATAGGCTATTGAGCTGGTCAGATGGAAACGATTCACGTTCCTCCGGCCTGGGTATTCTGCTGTGGGGAGGCCACTTCATCATCTCCGAGGTTAAGGAGGTGGTGGGCGGGCACCTCCTCGTGGCAGACATATTTTACAAGAATGCTCCGCTCCGGTTAATTAACGTACACCCCGGCTCAAAGCAGCGAGCGACTGGCGGTCCTTCAGCAGCTCCCACTGATGCTGGCGACTTCCAGGATGGTCATTCTGGGCAGTGACTGCAACTGCATCATCGATGCGGCTGGACGATCACGCAGGGCCGACAGCAGATTAGATGCTACGTCCAGATCCCTGATGGAAACAGTTAAGGATGCCAAGCTGCACGATGTCTTCAGCAACCCTGCAGGTGGACCGCAGCATAGATACACCTGGTCACAGCCAGATGGGTCCATCTGTTCCAGGAGAGACTTCCTGCTTGCGTCCCGAGTGTTCATAGCCAAGCCGGTGTTCTTCTCTGACCACTGCCTCCTACTAGCTGACTGTCACTTACAGGAAGATCAGAGGGTTGACCGATGTCATGGAAGTTGAATGTGCAACATTAAGGAACTTAAGAGGGATTACAAAGGTTGAAACCCCTCTTTGAGTCCCTGACGCGCTGGTGGGAAGCGATCAAGGAAAACATCAAGAGGTTTTTCACCCTCAAAGGCATCCAGAAAGCTAGAAAGGAACAGAGGGAAATGTCCTGACTCCAGAAAAACATGCAGAATCTGCTCTGGCTACAGTTGATGGGCGTCGATGTCAAGGAGGAACTCCAAGAGGTGAAGAGCCAACAAGCTTGCTCTTTGCCTCGGAGACCTCCAAGATCATCTTCCGGTCCAGAGTCCGCTCCGTGGAGCAGGCTGAGACATGCTCACATTTCTTCTTCTAAAAGATACACAGGGAGAGCTCTGTGATCAGCAGCCTGAAGGAAGAAGTTGGCTCAGTAAGGTCATCACAGTCCAACATTTTGAGGATCAGCAAATCCTTTTATGCCAGATTGTATGATGTGAAGCCCACAGACAGCACGACCTCCCAGTCCTTCCTGTCCTCTATCACGGAGGTCTTAGACGACAGTACATGGGAGAATCTGGACAATCTGCTAACTCCTGATGAACTGACTAAGGCCCTTGAGTCCTTCGAGAAGAGTAAAACTCCCAGGAGTGACAGCTTACCAGCTGAGTTGTATTCGACTCTGTGGGACTGGATCAGCTCAGACCTGCTAGAAATATACGAGAGTATGCTCCTGGCCAGCAGCATGTCATAGTCCATGAGGAAAGGCATCATCACCCTCATCTACAAGCACAAGGGGGAAAGGGAGGAAATTAGAAATTGGCGACCCATTTCACTGTTGAACGTGGACTATAAGATTCTATCCAAGGTCATCGCCAATTGGGTCAGGTCTGCTCTGGGCTGTATCCGGCAGGAAGATCTCTGACAGTCTTGCGCTACTCAGGGATACGATTGCCTATGTACGGATAGGGGTGTTGGCACCTGCCGCATCAGCCTGGATCAGGAGAAGGCCTTTGATGGAGTATCACACACCTACATGGTGGATGTGCTTTCCAAAATGGGATTGGGGACGGAATCCGCATCTGGATCCAACAGCCCTACACAAGCATCTGTAGTGCAGTTTCAATCAATGGGTGGGAATCAGAAAGCTTTCCAATTAAATCTGGAGTCAGCCAGGGCTGCCGTCTCTCCCCTGTCCTGTTTGTGAGTTGCATAGAACCCTTTGCTGAGTCCATCAGGAAGGATCCGGGCATAAGAGGAGTGATGATCCCAGGCAGTGGAGGCACTCAGGTCAAAGCCTCCCTGTACATGGACAATGTCAGTGTGCAGACTGATTAACATCTGCAACCGGTTCGAACTGGCCTCAGGAGCCAAGGTAAATCGTGGGAAGAGCGAGGCCATGTTCTTTGGGAACTGGGCTGACTGATCCTTTATCCCCTTCACCGTCAGTTCAGACGGCCTGAAGGTCCTGGGGAAATGGTTCGGAGTGACCAGGGCATGTGTTAGAAACTGGAAGGAGCGAATGGCTTTGGTGAAAAGAGAACTGGTCATCAGGTGTGAGGCACACTCGCTGATGCTGTATGTGGTGCAGGTCTGGCCCATTCCACACTCCTGAGCGATGGCGATCACCCGAGCCATCTTTCATTTTATTTGGAGGTCGAAAATAGATCGCGTTCATAGGGATGTACGATGTACAAGCCTCTAGATAAAGGGGGAAAAAACGTACCCAACATCGCCCTCATCCTGATGGCCACCTTCATGTGTGTGGCTGCATCAAGCTGTGTGTAGGCCCTCGGTACGCAAACACCAAGTGTCACTACTTGCTGAGGTTCTACCTGTCCCCGGTGTTGCGAAGGATGGGTCTGGCCACACTGCCGGGGAATGCTCCAAGTAGTTAGGCCGTGCCGTACCACCTGTCCCTTGTGGAAAAATTTATGCAGAGAAACACCTTTGACCACAAGTCCGTCAGGCAGTGGTCGGCACGTAACATCCTAGAGGCCCTGAGGGAAAAGGAGATGGTGGAACCTGTCGGATGGTTCCCCAAGCAGACTGTCAAAATCATTTGGCAGAAAGCCTCATCACCAGAATTTTCCAACAAGCACCAAGATGTAGCTTGGCTGGTGGTGAGAAAGGCCATCCTCATCAGTTCCTTCCTACTACACGCCAAGAGTGTCAACCCCTCTGCATGTTGCCCTTGAGGTGGCTGTGGTGGGGAAGAGACCATTGTTCACCTCCTTGTGGAATGTGCCTTTGCAAAGAAGATCTGGAGAGAGATGCATTGGTTTCTGTCAAGGTTCATCCCGAACAGTGCTGTGATACAGAACTCTGCTCTACGGGCTGTTCCCAGGGACATACATCGAGACAAACATCAACTGCAGCTGGAGAATCATCAACTCGGTGAAAGATGCAGTTTGGTCTGCCCGAAACTTGTTGGTTTTCCAGAGCAAAGAGTTGTCCCCGACTGAGTGTTGCAGACTGGCACATTCCAAGGCCCTCAGGACTACGTGCTGAGGGACGCACTAAAGCTTTGGGCAGCCGCTGTAAGGCGCAATGGGGAAAGGTCGCTGTCTAAGACCTTTCAGCCATAGTGCACAGAGCGGCTGGGAATTGTTTAGACCCCTTGAGCTGTATGACTCACATTGGGAATATTTGCAGTGAATATTACATGTATCACAATTGTATTGAAGCAGCTCAGAGTGCAACATAATCTATGTTGAAACTTGAATACCATTGCACTGTCTGACTGACTGTAATGACCATGCTGAAATGTCTGTAATGTTTATTGATTGTATTGAAGGACCGTGTGATCTATGTGGAAAACTGGTATATGATTGCACTGTTTGTGACGGCCATTTTGAAATGTTTTGTAATGTTCTTTCAGATATTTTATGAATAAAGTATATTTTTCCACAAAAAAGTAGTAAATATCATTGAAATATAAATCTGAGATGGAAAATGGCACCAACAGGTTAGAGTCATTGTCTTCATCATGTCAACAACTGCAGTGCAGTCGAAATGATGGATGTGAACCAGTTTGAACTTCAGTAAGCTCAGCAGGTTTATGGAGTTCATCTTTCTTTCTCAAGAACAGTATAAACTATTTTTTCATTTTGTCTATAAAATAAGTTATAGATCGCTAGTCCAGTTATTGAATAGCCTTCACTTGCCTTCTAAAATTTTCATCAAGGCATATATTTACCCAATTTATTGGAGGACCAATTCTCCAAGGATACATAGAATTTACAGCACAGAAACAGGCCATTCAGCCTAACAGATCTATGCCAGTGTTCATGCTCCATATGAGCCAAAACCCAACCTATGTCATCTCACCGCACCAGTATAGGTGGTGAACCCCTGCAGACATTGTGGAACTGGGCGTGTCACTGTTACAATTTTTGGGTTTGCTCCGGACGTTGGGATGGATTTTAACTTGGAAGTGGGCTCCCATTGGGAGTACCCCGCCCACCATGGAGCCATGGTGTTTGTGGCCACCGAATCTCAGTTAAATGATGCCAGGTTACTTCCCAAATAGGAAGGGAAAGAGGGCCCAAATAAATTGCCAGCAGGGAAAAATTGGTAGCCATCTGATTGCTACCAGTTGAGAGGACGGAAGGGGATTCAAGTGGATCTTGGATGAGGAGTCAGGAAGGGGGTAAATGGAAGAATATCACTAAGTCTTCCCATTAGTTTTGGGTGGAATCATCTCAGAAATCGGCAAAGTCCGGTATCGGGCGGGGAAAGCGGCGTTTGACCTGCCGACAACAATGGCGACTTTTTCCACCGTATCATGCAGCACTTTGTTAAAAAATGCAAAAGCACAGGTTTCACATTGGATTGCTGGCGGGGCTGCCTCTGATTCACCTGCCCCACCGTTACCTCAGGCCTTCAATAATCCAGGCGCCATATTTAAGGGGTGCCCCTGCACAGAGCCAGCATTCTCTAAGGGATCGAAAGCCTCTGGAAAGTTGTGGCTGCCAAGAGTGGTCATCTTTGCCATCAGCCCGGCTGTTTTCTTCTAATCTAACAATGCAGCAAGCCAAGGACAGTGGTCTCCTCTACATTGGAGAGACCAAACGTAAACTGGGCGACCGCTTTGCAGAACACCTGCGGTCTGTCCGCAAGAATGACCCAAACCTCCCTGTCGCTTGCCATTTTAACACTCCACCCTGCTCTCTTGCCCTCATGTCTGTCCTTGGCTTGCTGCATTGTTCCAGTGAAGCCCAACGCAAATTGGAGGAACAACACCTCATCTTCCAACTAGGCACTTTACAGCTTTCCAGACTGAATATTGAATTCAACAACTTTAGGTCTTGAGCTCCCTCCTTCATCCCCACCCCCTTTCTGTTTCCCCCTTCCTTTTGTTTTTTTCCAATAAATTATATAGATTTTTCTTTTCCCACCTATTTCCGTTATTTTTAAATCTTTTATGCTCTTCCCACCCCCACTAGAGCTATACCTTGAGTGCCCTACCATCCATTCTTAATTAGCACATTCGTTTAGATAATATCACCAACTTTAACACCTATGTGTTCTTTTGTTCTGTTGTTGGTGACATCTTTTGATGATCTGCTTCTATCACTGCTTGTTTGTCCCTACAACCACACCAACCCCCTCCACTTCTCTCTCTCTCTCCGCCCCCCCCACACACCTTAAACCAGCTTATATTTCAACTCTTTCTTGGACTTGAACTCAAGTTCTGTCGAAGGGTCATGAGGACTCGAAACGTCAACTCTTTTCCTCTCCGCCGATGCTGCCAGACCTGCTGAGTTTTTCCAGGTAATTCTGTTTTTGACTTGAGGTCAATGTTAGATGAACCTTGAGTGTATCTTCAGCCTTCTCACCAGCTGCTGACTTGATTCAGCCTGGTGGGTGTTACATTACATTAAAAGCAGTAAGCAAGTGCAAGTTATTACTTATATACACAATTATAAAAATGACATGCATGTTGCTAATATAATTGAAACAAATCGTGACTTTCCAATTCCCATGTACAATTCAGGGTTTTTATTGTAAATCAGATTCTCATGAATAAATAAACATTTTTTCTTCCTGTGGCCTTGGCCCATTTCCCACTTTATTGCAAATTACCTCCGGAAACTTACATAATTTCTACTCTAAATTTACATTGAGCAAGTAATACGCCTCCTTGCAGCTACACTCTAAAATTCAGCGCACTAGTGGCTTGTCAAAATGTTATTATTCAGAATGGTTGTGGGTGGTACGAATACCTGATTCTCAGCCATCTGCTGAGGGTGGGGGTAGTCAGAGTTACTCAAATTCACCCACGAATGTTGAGTTTCACCAGTTCTCAGAAGGGATGATGAGTGCTGTGTTTTAGTTGACAGTCCAATGTGTCTCAAGTGGGTGGTAAACAAAGCTAACTTTGCTTGCCTTTTGGTGAACTCATTGCAATAAAAGTAAATCACAGATGGCAAATCGTGAAGAGGACGGTGATGGGGCTTGGGAATTTCACACCCGAAGGCAAAATAAACACAGAAAATACTCAGCAAGTCTGGCAGAATCTGTGGAGTGGGGAACAGAGTTAATAGGCTGAGTTTTACAAGGGACAATACTGCTTGTGCATGCCACTACCCCCCCCATCCCTTAAAGAAAGTTGCCCCACAGTGATAAATCACTAGGGGTGGCCTTAATTTAATTGTGGGGCGGCCGCCCCTCAGGCAAAGGAAGTCTCACCTCAATCTGACTGAACTCAGTCGTGGCCGGTGCTGGGACTATGAGCAGTCCTGAGGAGAATATCTGTGGGTGCCAGATTTTGGGGGAAACCCCGAGGCGTGGGGCGGGGTGGGTGGAGTCACAGAGGGATGATCCCCTTATGGGTATACAGGATACCCCCTAAAGGAGGTACCCCCCTTTCCTTCCCGCCTTTTCACCTGAGATGGTGAAGTATTGGGCTGTCTTCCTTTGTTCCACCTTCTCCAGCAGCACATATTATCACGATGGGAATGGAAACAGGCCCTTAACTGGCCATTATTTGGCCAGTTTACAACCTCAATAGGCCTAAGGATGGATAGGCTGGGTAATACCTTACCCGTCCACTGTATTATAGCGGACAGGTTGGCAGTGGGCGGAAAGGCTATGGGCTGGCCACCCCTTCTATTTTATGTGCCCCCTCCCCTCCACCATCTGCAAATATGCCAGCTTTGGGGTAGTAAAACTCCCTCCGATGTTTCAGGTCGAAGACCTATCAACACCAACTGAGGACCCGGTTTGATTTGAGAATTGGTTGGCTATATAGCCAACCACAGCCACAAAACTGGAAAGCAACAGTACAGGGATCATTCCTCCTGTCTCATCTCTAATCATTTTGGTTTACTACAGGTGTTGTCTACCCATCCAACCAGCTCCTGTGTTAAAATTGTATTTTGATGCTGAAAGACAGGACAAATGACCTTTGGTTACGGTAAACGAAATAATTCTTGGTGAATGAAAAGTAGCTAAAGCATTACACTGCCTTTCAAGAGGTGGGTAAGTTTGAGAACAATTTCCCAACAGTGATATAAGGACAAGGTGTCCCAGCACCTTGGGTGAAGAGGGCAATTTCAGCAGTTGTGGAAACAAGGCTGGCACTCTTTCCTGCTGAATTCCAGTGTGCAATATAGAAACCTGACTTACCGAATAACTGTGAACAATGAATACAAAATAAAAGAAAAAGTTACAGCTGTTTCCATGGAGCATTTGTGGTTTTAACGTTTGAGCAAATTGACTATCTTGGGTTTAGAGCAGGGAGCTGGAAATGGGGTTGTAGTGCCGAATCATCAATTCTCCGTCCCACTCTCCCTTTGTGTGTGACTCCCTGCTGGAACTTGGATGTGGAAATTTACAAATTTGGTCCTTCTTCGATAAATCATAATCAAATCGCAATTTTAAAAGAGAGATTTTCCAAGTTAAATCACAACAGGAATTGAAACTTGAATTCTAGGGCTGTAACACTATAAAATGTGAGACTTGTCAAGATTGACAGGAAGCAAGTTAGCCAAACACCCAGCATTATTATTGCTTGATAGATTGTATATTTATGGTTATTCTAAATTTAGAAAAAAAACCTAACAAATTATCTTGGAACATCAGTAGGCACTTAATATTCACAATTACTTCAGGCACAAAAAGAAATCTTTTAAACCCAAATGTGCAAAAACAAAACGCATCCCTTCACACATTAACTGTATCGAAGAATTTCAAACCCTTGGCGATAAGCATAACTCCACTGCAACAGGGCAATTTACTTTGGAATAATATAGATTGATTGCAATCTTTACAGCATGCCAGAGCCTGTCACAAGAAAAAGGGATTCATACATAATAATTACAACAGGGTGTATCTTCTATAAAACATCTTTTTGGAAACAATTCTTAGATTTTTCTGCTGAGTCACACATCACTGACATCTGCTGCTGAAAGTACATCCACTTTGGCCTTGAATATTGTAGAGAACTCTTTTGTGAGCAGGTCATGTAAACAAACTTCATCGTGAGAATAGACCCATTTTTTCCCAGTCCAATCGTATCGTTTAGGCCCACTGAGGAAAGATGTACAGAAAATGATTGAATGAGAACACAGGCACATTTTTAATCCTTACATCATCACAACTCAATGGCAGGGCCTCAGTTAAATGAGAGTTTTTGGACTCTCAGCTGACAGACACCTGCATGGTAGGCGAGAGTGGGATTTTGGTGGTAGGAGGGCACAGCCAGGATCACACCAGTCTGATTCAGAGTGGGCGTGGAGGTGCGCAGGTCTGGTGGGAAGGAGCACATTCCAGCTCCTCCCAACCCACAAGGAGTTTGAACAGAGGAAAACTTGTCAAGCTTACTGTGGCGTCCCGTGGTTTCTCGCGCTGCAGTTCTGCTGCCGGGCTGCAGACGTTACAGGCCAACCCCGGCTTGAAGTTAGGATCATGTCATCAAGCTGCGGCTTTTGAACGTTAAGTAGGACTCTATTTTCCTCATTGACGATGACGACTCTGGGAATGTGACAGGTTGGAGCTGGGAGATGGAATTTTCTAACTTCAGCCCCTCCCCATACCCCATTCTCTCTGGGTGAGTGATGGGAGGGTTAAAATTCAGGTCATTGTGCCTGCCACCTCACCCCCTCGTCTGCTACCCTAACCCTGACCCATTCACGTGACACTCTACCCCCTCACCCAATTACCTGACACTCTACCCACTTGCCTTGCACACTACCCCCTCACCCATTTCCTGACCCACTACCCCCTCACCCATTTGCCTGTCACCCTAATCACTCAGCCACATACCTGACACTCTATCACCACACCCACTTACCTGACATACTACCCCCTCCCCCACATGCCTGACACAATATTCCCTCACCCACTTGCCTGCCACCCTACCCCCTCACCAACTTACATGACACTCTAACCCATATCCCACTTGCTTGACACTGTACCCCCTCACCCACTTGCCAGCCACCCTACACCCTCACCCACTTTCCTGACACACTACCTCCTCAACCACTTGCCTGCCATTCTACCCCCTCACACATTTGCCTGCCGGCCTAGCCATTCACGCACCTACCTGACACTCTAGCCCCTCACCCAATTGCCTGACACTTTATCCCCTCGCCTGCTTACCTGACACTCTGCCCACTCACCCACTTGACAGACACTCTAAACCTTCACCCACTTACCAGATACTCTACCCACTCTGCCACTTGCCTGACACTGTACCCCCTCGCCCAATTGCCTGAAACTCTACCCCCTCACCCACTTACCTGACACCCTATCCCCTCACACACTTACAATCTAACCACTCACCCTCTTACCTGATACTCTACCCTCTCTACCCTTGGCTTTGTGCTGTTCACCCTGGGGCTCAAGCAGATAGTGACTCCTGGGCACGTGTGCATACACACCATCTTCTGGGCAAGAGAGTGCCATTGCTCTCTCGCTGACTGGTCTTAGCTGGCAGGTGGTGCTCAGGGATGTACAGCAAGCAAAGCCAAGCAACAGGGACAACATTAATAAGATATTTTGCAGGTTTCCCCCCAAAATTTCCAGCAATCTGGGCAGGTGGAGATAATTAGGCTGGAGATGCAATTACAAATTTATTTTTTCCAAATGACTTCCAGAACACAATAAACTGTGAGTAAATTCCAGCAGCCAGTTTGAACAAGAAAATTATTTTCAAATGCTTATTGCTACTTCAGAGAGACAGGGTGAAAGAAGCTGGCTTTGAAAGGGGAGGCTGTCATATGGAGTGTAGATTAAGGCCAGAATTTTTACCTTGTTGGGTGGGCTAGGCAGCGGCAGTCCGGAAACCCACCGCTGCCTGCAATCGGGGCCGGACTGTGATTTCATGCTGGTGGGCCAATTAAAGCTCGCCCAGCTTGAAATGCGCACTGCAGCGCTCAGCACTGCCTGTGTCTGGGGAGGAAAGAGGAGGGCGAGCAGGGAACTTCGTGCACGTGCGTAGGAAAAGCTCCCTGAAGCAAAAAGCTGCCTCAGGGAGATGAACATATAAAAAGTTCCAAATAAAGCATTTTTAGATATTTAAAAAAAAGTGTCCCCTCATCTGACTCTGTCACGTGACTGTCACATGAGCAGGGACATGTTAGAAATTAGTATGAAAATTTTAAATTTTTTTAAAATGACGGATTGAAACCACATCATGCCCATGAGTGAGGTTTCACAAAAAATGCAAAGGCCGCTTGGTTACTGTGCCTGCCTGCTAACTGTAAGCTTGGACGGGCAGTGAAAAATTTAATTCAATTAGATTGTTAATGGCCTTAAATTGTCGGCGGGTGCTGATCAAAATATCGTGCGAGTGTGTGATGATGTTAGGACACTTGTGGGATGACATCATTGCGTGTCATTTTACGCTCATTTGGGTCAGGCACATGCCTGCCTGACAAGCAGAAAATCCTGCCCTAAGGGAAGAAACCATAAAAGCCTATCAACCTACTTATGCGCCATATAATTTTTTTTTTTAAGTGCTTTATTCTGCACTTACTGTGTACCTGATGGGAGATGATAACCAGAGCTGTCGGTTTGGAGTCTGTTTATTAATCACATATGTCCCCAGGCCTCCTCCCATATTTATTGTCAACACACCATTCTGAAAAAAAGTAAAAATATAGTTGTTCAGAAGAATAGTTTACAGATATTTGTTGATCTCCTGTAACTTTTTAAGGAGTTAAGATCGAGTGGAGAAGTGGGGTTTGATGACAGGCAATAATTAGAACAGAACTTACAGATTTAATTCAGCCACAGGTTTAAAGTCAAACATTCTTTCCTAAGTTTTATTTATTATTTATAGTTGAATAGCAAAAGCATGCAGCATTCTTGTTTCTAACAATTTTGATTAAAGTTCAAAAATACTGTAGATCGCAGCACATAAGTCGACTTGGTGTTTTCTTTTATTCATTCACGGGATGTGGGCTTAGCTGGCTGGGCCAGCCCTAGTTGCCCTTGAGAAGGTGGTGGTGAGCTGCCTTCTTGAACTGCTGCAGTCCGTGTGGTGTGAATACACCCATAGTACTGTTGGGGATGGAGTTCCAGGATTTTGATCCAGCGACAGCGAAGGAACGGTGATATATTTCCAAGCCAGGATGGTGAGTGACTTGGAGGGGAATTTGCAGGTCGTGGTGTTCCCATCTATTTGCTGCCCTTATCTTTCTAGATGGTAGTGGTCATAGGTTTGGAAGGTGTTGTCGAGGGAGCCTTGGTGAATTCCTGAAGTACATCTTGTAGATGGTACACACTGCTGCTACTTTGCGATGATGGTGGAGGGAGTGAATGTTTGTGGATGTGATGCCAATCAAGTGGGCTGCTTTGTCCTGGACAGTGTCAAACTTCTTGAGTGTTGTGGGAGCTGGACTCATCCAGGCAAGTGTCCATCACACTCTTGACTTGGGTCTTGTAGATGGTGGACAGGCTTTGGGGAGTCAGGAGGTGAGTTACTTGTCACACAACTCCTAGCCTCTGACCTGCTATGGTAGCCATAGTATTTATATGGCTAGTCCAGTTCAGTTTCTAGTCAATGGTAACCCCCAGGATGTTGATAGTGGGGGATTCAGTGATGGTAATGCCATTGAATGTCATGGGACAAAAACAAAAAAACTGCGGATGCTGGAAATCCAAAACAAAAACAGAATTACCTGGAAAAACTCAGCAGGTCTGGCAGCATCGTTGAAGGGTCATGAGGACTTGAAATGTCAACTCTTTTCTTCTCCGCCGATGCTGCCAGACCTGCTGAGTTTTTTCAGGTAATTCTGTTTTTATCATGGGACAATGGTTGGATTCTCTCTTGCTGGGGATGGTCATTGCCTGACACTTGTGTGGTGCAAATGCTACATGCCACTTGTCAGCCTAAGCATGGATATTGTCCAGGTCTTGCTGCATTTGGACATGGACTGCTTCAATATCTGAGGAGTCGCGAATGGTGCTGAACATTGTGCAAACATCCCCAATTCTGACCTCATAATGGAAGGAAGGTCATTGATGAAAATGGTTGGGCCTAGGACACTACCCTGAGGAACTCCTGCAGTGATGTCCTGGAGCTGAGATGACTAACCTCCAACAAACCCAACCATCTTCCTTTGTATGGGTATGAGCCCAACCAGCGAAGAGTTTTCCCCCTGATTCCCATTGACTAGAGTTTTGCTAGCGCTCATTTTTGCCACACTCCCTCAAATGCTGCCTTGATGTCAAGGGCAGTTACTCGCACCCCACCTCGGGGATTCAGATGTTTTGTCCATGCTTGAACCGAGGCTCTAAAGAAGTCAGGAGCTGAGTGGCCTTGATGGAACACAAATTGGGCGTCAGTGAACAGGTTATTGCTAAACAAGTGCTACTCGATAGCACTGTTGATGGTTCCTTTCATTACTTTACTGATGACCGAGAGTAGACTGATGGGGCAGTAATTGATGGGGCAGTGTATAAGATGACCCCTGTTTTTGGAGTCCAAAATGCATACTTAGGCCCATGCTCACAATATAAATTGACTCCCCATTTCTCAGCTAACAAATGTATATTTAGGACTATACTCACTTTAGGAGTCAACCTCAATTTTTCAGCTCAGAAGTAATTGTTTAGGGTTATATTCATCTTAGAATGGGATCAAGCAGGTGATACGGGCTATGTTAAAAAGTTGTATGGGAGTTTAAGACATGTGCACACAGAGCGGACCATGCATAGTGACTGACAAACAGAAATCTCACATTTCAAAAAAGCAACCACTCATGGTTCACATTTTATACTGAGCGCGAAAATCAACCCATGTTTTTGGAAGGATTTTTTGAAGTTTCAAAGGTTGGTACAAACGCCGTGATCTATAGTAGTGACCAATTTTATGATGGTGGGCCATGGTGGCCTACAGTTGGAATGCTGTGGAAACCCAGTTTGTGAGATGTATATTGGTGCCTTTACAGCTTATCGCAAACTTGTCCCAAAGACAGGATTGCAATATAATCAGACTCCAAGATAGGTTAGCCAACTGGTGCAAAGCCCTCAGCTTCCATCAGCTACGGACAAAGATCTGCAATACAGTCAAGCCAGCATTCCAGCTGATTTCCGTGCTTTGGGATGCAAAGGCAGTCAGTTGTGTATCTCTCAAAACTGCAGTTTAACATGCAAATATCAATATAGGCGCATTGCATGTCAATACTGCGTATGTTTTACTGGGCTGAACCAATCGTTTAAGTAAACTCACATAACATATTATGGAAATAAACTAAGTTTCTTTGTTATGACTTGAAAGTTAAATGCAAGTACTTGACATTAAATTGCATATTTTGTACAATAATCAGGAAAAGAATGGTTTCACGACTTGCTCTTTATATTCAATCTGACTGGTCAGAATTGTATGACTAATGTGCGTATACAGCAGTAGCCTGTTGCTTCTAAGTGTGCTTTCTGTATAAGTTTGTCCCACATAAGTCATTTCTCTCTGAAAAAAATGTTTAATCTTTCCTCATAAAAAAGCCCAGGTTGGCACAAATAACATCCTTTGCTTTACTTCAATCTATTTTTGTCCCTAATTGTGATTCTTTCCTTTAAAAAATGTCTGGTTAACAGTGGGAAATACTTTTAGTTAGATCTGAAGAAATTGTGTACAATAAACTGTTGCATTTGTTTCCACAAACTAAGATTCTAATCTTTTGAGCATTTCCTGATTTTAATTGCGTCATTGGTGGCTGTGCCTTCAGCTGCCTCAGCCCTAAGCTCTAGAATTCCCTCCCTAAACCTCTCTGCTTCTCTCTTCAACTTTAAGATGCTCCTTAAAATCTATCTCTTGACAAAGGAGTTGATCACCTTTCCTAATATCTTCTTATATGGCTCGGGTGTCTTTTTTTTGATAATTGCTTCTGTGAAATGTCTAGGGATGTTTTACTACATTAGAGCTATTATATAAATCCAAGTTGTTGCTGTCGCTATATTTAGTAATGAGGCATATTGTGTTAATTAATGACGCTGCCCCACTGTGTGTCAATATGATTACAAATGTTGAGCAGCCAATATATGAGTTAAGCACTGATTGGGAACAATGGTAATCTCAGGTGTGATGGACAAGGACTTGGACTTCCACTTGGCACCTTCCTACAAATTTTTGTTATGGGGCTTCCTCACATCTGGCTGTATTAATAGAAAATTGACAGCAGCCTGCCTCAGTTACATGGCCATTAAACAGAGTGGAAAGAGAAAGATTTCTTGTGCCTTAAAAGGTGATTGAAATGAAATACTAAAATGCAGACAGTTGAGTTTTACCGCAAGTGATACATCATAGTCTTTTGGAACAAAAGGCTGATCTGCGAGATCTTCAAAGAAGTCAGCTAAAAGGTCCAGTGTTTCCTCTGCAAGTTTTTCATAAGTGGCTTCATCCATTGAACTGTAAAGAGGAATTGTAAAGATTTAAGCTCACCAGCCTGTGGCAATGTTTTCTGTCATTTCTAAACACCTAAATAAACTGTCTTTCCTGTAAAGAGAATGTGTTAAGGTGCACCAAAAAATGAACTTTTCTCTCTCCTTTCTCTTCTGCAGGCTTCTTATTACCACCATCTCACCCAAGGAAGCAACAGATCACCATCATTATCTGCCATCAATATCATTACATGATTGGGTGCATAAGATTGGTTTTGAGTAGGTGAGATCACTTTCTTCAAACCAGTTAAACACACTAAAGATACACAAACAAGTTAGGAGGAACCTGCAGAACTCATATGTGTCTGCAGCAGGTGACTTGGAATTTTACCAGCCCTTTATTAGCCCAACTAACCTCAATTTAAGTTTAAATGAATGGGGACAGTATCCTCCCTGCTTTCTATACTTGGCAAATGTTTAGCTGCTGAGAAAGAGCTCCCATCACCCACTGTGCTTGCTGACCTACATTGGTTCCCACACTGGCAATGCATTCCCATTCTTGTTTTCAGATCACTCCAAGGCCTCCCCCTTCCTATTGCTGTAACCTCCATCGGCCCTACAATCCGCCTAGGTTTCTGCATTCCTCCAATTTTGGCTTTGTGTCCTTGATTTTCATTGCTGCACTATTGGTGGCCATGGTTTCAGCTGCCTAGATCCTGAACTCCAGAATTCCCTCCTTAATCTTCTTTGCCTATCTCGCCTACTTTAAGAGGATCCTTAAAAACTACTTCTTTGACCAAACTGTTAGTCACTTGACTTAATATCTCCACGTGGTTCAGTATCAAATCTTGCTTCGTAATGCTTGTGTGAAGTGACTTGTGTTGCTTTATAATGTGAAAGGTGCTATATAAATGCCAATTGTTGTTCTAATTAACTCACACCCAGAATCTGTATGGATTTAGATGTCTTTATTTTGTATCGTGCACTCCCTTTAAAGGTTCCAAATGTTATAGAGGGAGATATCTGCACATTTAGAAGTGCACCTCACATCTATGCTGGTTACTTGTTTTGTGCTTTAGGCCTGTTGGTAGACTGGAAACAGAAAAATTTTTCTGTAGGAATTTTTTTTGCGTGATGCCCCTGAATTTCTACTCTGAGACATCTTGCATTGGGATCACTGTCCACCAGGAGCTTTCTTCAACTGTCGAAACATCAGCCCTGCCTCTGTGAACAACACTCTTGTCTCTGAGTCAGAAGGATGTGAGTTCAAGACCCAGCCCAGAGACTTGATCACAACATCAAGGCTGACACTCTGAACACAAGAATGAGGGAGGTGCCATTCTTCACAGAGGATATGTTAAAGAAAGGCCCTGTCTGCTCTCTCAGGGGGACATAGAAGATCACATGGCATCCTTTTGAAGAAGGGGGAGTTCTCTCAAGTGTGCTTGCCAATATTTATCTCTCAATTAATATCACCCAAAAAAATAGAGAGTATCTGCTCGCCATCACATTGTGTGTGGGAGCTTGTTGTTTACAAAATGGCTGCTCTGTTTTTTACATTATAATAGTGACTACACTTCAAAAATATTCATTGGTTGTAAAGTACTATCAGACATCTGAAGCAATGGTAGTCCAGCTCAGCTGGACAACACAGGAGAGATATTGGAGGAGGATAGTCTGGTCAATCAGGTCAAAGTTTATAGACAGGTCAAGCCGGAGGAGGAGGGGGAATGCACTGTGGTCATAGTCATGGAGGACTACATATGTGACTTTGATTTGGGCTATTTTGGTGCTGCGGTAGGGTGGAAACCTGATTGGAGAGATTCAAACACAGAGCTATGGGAAAGATAAGCATGGATTTGGGAGGTGACGTGTTCAAGGACTTTGAAGAGAACTTCAGCAAAGGAAACCATTTGGAACATCATTTAGCATGGGAGCCAGAAAGAGATGACATAAGAAATTGGAGCAGTAGGCCATTCAGCCCCTTAAGCCTGCCTCACCGTTCAATAAGATCTGCCTCACCATTCAATAAGATCATGCCTGATCTGCCCCAGGCCTCTAATCCTCTTTTGTGCCAGTTCCACATAGCCCTCAACTCCCTGATATTTCAAAAATCTATCTACCCCCTTCTTAAATACTTTCAGTGATCTAGCCTCCACAACTCTCTGGGGCAGAGAATTCCAGATATTCACGACTCTCTGAGAGAAGAAATTCCTTTGCATCTCAGTTTTAAATGAGTGTCCCCTTATTCTGTAACTATGTCCCCTAGTTCGAGATTCCCCCACTAGTGGAAACATCTTCTCAACATCTACCCTGTCAAGCTCCCTCAGAATCTCATACGTTTCAATAAGATCACTCCTCATTCTTCTAAACTCTAATGAATAAAGACCTAACCTGTTTAGCCGTTCTTGATAAGTCAACCCCTTCATCCCAGGAATCAGCCTAGTGATTCTCTTTTGAACTGCCTTCAATGCCAGTATATCCTTTCCTAAATATGGGGACCAAAACTGTACACAATACTCCAGGTGCAGCCTCACCAACACCTGTACAGGTGTTACAAAGCTTTCCTATTTTAAAACTCCAACCCCTAGCAATACAGGCCAAAATTCCATTTGCCTTTTTAATTACTTGCATGCTAACTTTTTGTGTTTCACGCACAAGAACACCCAGATCCCTCTGTGCTGCACTTTTTTAGAGTCGCTCTCCATTTAAATAATAGTCTGTCTTTTAATTCTTCCCACCAAAGTGCATGATCTCACACTTTCCTACTTTAGACTCCATCTGCCAAGTTTTTGCCCACTCACTCAGCCTGTCTACATCCCCTTGCAGATTCCTTATGTCTCATCACAAAATGCCCTCCCACCTATTTTTGTGTTGTCAGCAAATTTGGATACATTACACTCTGCCCCCTCCTCCAATTCATTATTATGGATAGTAAATAATTGAGGCCCCAGGACTGATCCTTATGGCACTGGATTCCAATCCACTGGCACCCTCCCAGAATCTAGTGAGTTCTGGAATATTTCGACCAATACCGCCACTATCTCTGTAGCCAGTTCGTTAAAAACTCTTGAATGCAGGTCATTAGATCCTGGCGATTTGTCTGCCTTTAGTCCCATTAGTTTGTCAAATACTTTGTCCCTCGTGATAGAGACTGTTACAAGATCTTTCCTCCCTATAGATCCTTACTTATCTGATATCTTTGGGATGTTTATAGTGTCTACCACCGTGAAGACCGATGCAAAATATTGGTTTAAATTATCTGCCATTTCCCTGTGTTATGACCGATGCAGTTGGTAAAGCTGAGTTATTTAAAAATCCCAGTGGGAAACTTTAAACAAATGCCATAACCTATAATTGTTATGTTGAGATGCAACTCTAAGTTCAGGAATCAGACCACCAGTTCTCGAGGTTTTACATTAAACTAAATGAAACATTTTATTAATTTATACAGGTTACAATATATATACACATGGCTACAAGTTACTACTATCATAACTTTTAACTAATTGCCAAACTAATCTCCAATAAGGTTACAGCAACCCATTGACTTAACCAGATACCAGGTAAAGCATTTTCACTGTACGAATTCAAAATGAGGTTCTTTTCACTTTGGTTCTTGTGGAGCCAGTTGGAGGCTTACAGCTGCCTTTTGACCTAACATTGCCTCTGCTCTGCACACCTGAAAACTGCTAAAGTTATACCTACCACCACTGATTGAATGCAAATTCTCATTGTATCACCAGCCTTTTTGAACTCCACTTTTTAACAATGAAACCTCTTTCATTGTACCAATTTTATTAGTAATATAAACATATTGTTTGATAGCTGCTAGATAGGCATCAGTTTTCACCCCACTTCTTGAATGGTGTATTCAAAAAATGCAAATGCACTTTATCTCTCTGTTTACATCTCAAAACTAGTACATATTAAAGCACCCAGACTAGCTGACTTTAATCCAATTAAGACACACCCATAGACTAAACCTTTATTTTAAAAGAAAAATATTTTCCAAAATATTATATACATTAATAGTTTCATGACACCCTGTTCCCCAATATCAATTCTGCAGTCACATCCTCTAAGGGTCCTACGCTTACTTTAGCCACTGTTTTTCTTTTTATATACCCATAGAAGCTCCTGTTGTTTGTTTTTATATTTCTTGCCAACTTACTTTCATAATCAATTTTCTGCCTCTTTATTAGCTTTTTAGTCATCTGCTACTGGTTCCTAAAAAAATTCCCAATCCTCTGGCCTACCATTAGTTTGTACCACTTTGTATGCCTTAGTTTTTGATTGGATACTCTCCTTTATTAACCACGGGTGGTTCATCCTTCTCATTGAGTCCTTCTTTTTGACCGGGATAAATTTTTGCTGAGCCTTATGAAATATCTGCTTAAATATCTGCCACTGCTCATCCACTGACCTTCCCCTAAGTCTATTTTCCCAGCTCGCTTTAGACGACCCTTTCTTCATACCTCGGTAATTGCCCTTATTTAAGTTAAGGACACTGGTTTGAGACCCAAGTTTCTCACTCTCAAACTGAATTTAAAATTCTACCAAGTTATGATCGCTTCCCCCTAGAGGATCCTTAACTACGATATCTCGTATTAATCTCACCTCATTACACATTACTAGATCTAAAACCTGGGTAGGTTCTGCAACGTATTGCTCTAAGAAACAATCCCTGATGCTCTCTACAAATGTGTCTTCCATGTTACCCCTGCTAATCTGATTTGTCCAGTCAATATGCAGGTTAAAATCATCCATGACAATTGTAGTGCCCTTCTTACATGCCTCCATTATTTCCAAATTTATACTTTGTCCTACAGTGAGGCAGCTCTTTGGGGACCTATAGATGACTCCCAGCCATGACTTCTTCCCCTTGCTATTCCTTAATTCCACCCAAACTGATTCCACATCACGATCTATTGCATCTATATCACTATTCACCACCACATTGATACCTTCCTTTATTAACAAAGCCAATTCCTTTTCCTGTTTGCTTATTTTCACGGAATGTGGAATACCCTTGAATATTCAGTTCCCAGTCTTGGTCACTTAATCTAAGAGGTGTGGCTGTCTCCTGAAACACAGTGTCCAGGTAACTCTCCCCCTCCCTGATGTGTTGCAGTGTGCGCAGCTTGGACTCCAGCTCATCAATTCTGAGCTGAAGTTCCTCGAGCAGCCAACACTTGCTGCACATGTGGTCACCATGGATCGCACCAGTGTCCACCAGCTCCCACATACTACAGCTGCAACACATCACCTGCCAGCCATCTCTATTCTAATTAATTAATTTTGATGTTAAATATTTTAAAAGTGAATTTCTTAACTGTACTCTTCAGCTGTAATTGCGTTTCCTGATTTAAACCACTTAGCCAATCAAAAGAGACACGGAAGAGATACCCACCAATCACCTACCTGTTTTCCTTTGATGTCACACTTCGGCTCTGACAGGTAGAAACAGGTCCTGCTCTCGCTCTCTCCTCTAGGTGCTGCTGACTGCCTGTCCCAGGGTCATCCTCTCACACTCTCCTCTCGATGCTGCTGACTGCCTGGCTCCGGGTCCTTCTCTCACACTCTCCTCTAGGTGCTGCTGACTGACTGCCTGTCCCAGGGTCCTCATCTTGCACTCTCCTCTCACACTCTCCTGTGGGGTGCATCAGCAGTCAGCTGGGAATAGGGTCAAGGGAGCAGGAGGTCTCATGGACACGAGGAACAGCGACTTCAATTGTTAACTTCTTTGACACACACATTAACCATGATAACATATCACTGTCTTGAGTCAATCAAACCCACTCTCTGTTACACTGATAGATAGATATATTAGAAATATGTCAATGGAATGCAGATCACTAAATTTATTAAGGCTGTACCAAATGTCAAGGTTTCATTACGCAGACAGAAAATAAATGCTTTGGTTGCTTTACAAACAGGATAAGCAAACATCAACACATTTAGCTTTATCAGTGAATGTGAAACACAGAGCCAAGTCAGTTATGCACTGCACACATACATGTACAGCCTTTTGTCACTTCAGGATACCTTGCATTTTCCATTCTTCTCAAAGTCGAGGAATGGATCTCCTTTCTTTGGAATTTCAAGCATCTTAATGAATGTAAATGCTGAAAACTCTACAAAAGATAAAAACATGATTAAATTGTGGCTGGGATGAATAAAGATTATTGAACATCCTTGAAGCAAAATTCTTACAATCAACAGTTTTAGCAAAAATAAAGCCTGTGCACATATAAAATAGGATTTCATGCTAATGTTTTGCAAAAGTGACCAGCACAAGAGGAATTCCCTTCCTTCAGCACTAATTGGTCTTTTTAACATTCAATATAAAGATTCAATTATAATATATGTCCAACCTCCACTAATTATAATTTGTAAAGATATCTGGATTTATTATTACAGGTTAAAAATAACTCAAAATAAGCCCCCTAATAGGTAAACGTACTGCCCTGATGTGATATCACAGAGCATATATTTCTCAGGTTTGATAACTGGTCAGTAATGTATTAACTAATCTCAGTTGGGGCAGCATTGCTGAGTGAACTAATTTCATTTGGAACTGTAGCAGAAACCTTAGTGTCAGAAGGCAATGGAGGAGAAGAAAAATTAAACAAAATTGGCTGAGATTCCTGTTCTCAATTGCTCTCAAGTCAGGGACCCTCATTGTGAAATGCAGATGTCAAAGTATCTTGGATTTCCTCTTGACCAAATTGTCTATGAACAATCAATATTTATGCCTACTGTGAATGCCCATTAGAGTGAAATACATCACCTATAGAAGTGTACTACAGCTTGCGACACCTTCGGGAAAGTGTAAAAACCAAAGCTTAGGTTAACTTTGTGGCAATTTAAGCATTGCAATTTACTAAACAAATTTTGTGTTAAACACTGCAGCATGAAGATGCCCAGATGTTAATTGCTGACCAAATACCATTTGTCATCTTTAGTTAGTTATATAGCTATACAACTTAACTGCCTCTCCTTAGTTAAACGTTCTGACATTCTTTCACAGGCAATGTCCAATCCCACAAAATTGCTGTGCTTACCCCTCCTTAAAATACCCAGACTAACACTCTCCCATCCTCTTCAATGACTGCCTTGCTTCAAGGTCCTTGAATGCATCTATATTCTCATCTCTTCTGCCTCTCTGTTCAAATTCCTTCAGTCTGCTTTCTATCTTATCCACAAACCAAGAGTGTGCTGATCAAAGAAACCAAGGATTTCCTTTGTGATTGCAATTATTTTATCCTTCCTTTGTTGTCTTGGATATGGACAGCCAGCCTGTCTTACCCCTTAACTGCCCCTCCCTACCTGTCCCCTCATAGACATTCCCTGCAATGATTTCTACGCCAACCTTCTGTCTCCTGACTGCTGAATATTTCCCAGCATTGTCTGTTTAATAAATGCTGACCTAGCCAGTGATGCCCACATCTCATGAGTGAACGTAAAAAAAAAGTTTATATTTTGCATTCCCAGCATCCACCATATTTTGCTTTTGTTTTACTGTTATGTTGTGGCACGTTGGGGCAAATGCGCAAACCTGTGCTGCCTGGATAGGTGTCCCAGTCCTCTCTTGCAGATGTTTAGTTTGGTGGGTGGCAGCTTAGACGTGTAATGCAGTTTGGGATGAGGAATTAACAGTAGGACTATAGTGGTAGCAAATTTCTGACTTAAGCAAATCCTATTGTTCTGAAATTATAAATATTGTCACGGGTCAAATTTCTTGATTCCATGCAAAGCAGTGAGTGCAATCCAAAATGTTTCAGCCCTTTGTACTTTACTTGATGTATTCACATGTCTTTACAGGTAAAAATACCCATGAAGTACAGATGCAACATGGGGTAAAATGTGTCATGATCAAGCCTGTCAAAAGCATCTTTTGGGATATATTGTTATTTTGCAATAGGAGTAGGTTTATACAGTGCACTTATTTTGGCTACAGTAGTCCTATAAAGAAAGAAACACCTACAGTGTGTGGCTGTTGTGCAGCTGCCTCGAGTACCATGTAGTGGCCTCGTCTGTGTGAAACTCCATCTGGTGGAATATAGAGTAAATAAGGTTGTCCCCGACCGAGTGTTGCAGACTGACACATTCCAAGGTCCAGGACTATGTGCTGAGGGACGCACTAAAGCTTGGGGCAGCCACTGCAAAGGAGCAATGGGGAAGGGTCGCTGTCTAAGACCTTTCTGCCATTGTGCACCGAGCGGCTGGGAATTACATAGACCCCTCTGGCTGTACGAGTCACAAAGATTGTATGTAGTGAATACTAAATGTATCATAATTGTATTGAAGCACCTCAGAGTGCAAAATGATGCATGTTGATAACTCCAATACCATTGCACTGTCTGACTGTCTGTAATGACCATATTGAAATGGCTGTAATAGTTCATTGAATGTATTGAAGCACCTCATGATCCATGAGTAAAAGTTGAATCTGATTGCATTTTCTGTGATGGCTATTTAGAAATGTTTTGTAATATTACTTCAGATATTTTATGAATAAAGTATATTTTTCAAAAATAAGGAGAAATGTGTTCCAAAGGTAGGAGGGTTGGTAACTGGGTGACACAAGTTCAAAGTAATTGACAAAAGAACCAGAGGTGACATGAACAAAACCAGTGAGTTATGATGATCTGGAATGCACTGACTGAAATGCAGTAACTTTCAAAATGGAATTACATAAATACTTGGAGGGGAAAATATGCAGGGCTACGGGGAAAAGAGCAAGGAGGGACTGGAATTAATTGGATAGCCCTTTTAAAGAACCAGCACTTGCATGATGGGTCAAATGGCCTCCTTCAGTGATTTCATGGAATTATTCCCAAATAGCGCCATTATCTACAGTTTTATTATTGCCTATTGAAAAATAACAGACTTTCCTAAACTCTTCAACCAATTGTTGGCTGATAACATTCGTTCCTAATGAGACTGAAAATATTTAATAGCTAAAACCACCTTTCTGGATATGCTATTGCTTTGTGATGGATGAAGTTTTACATCTGTGCTAATGGTGACAACTTGATCTCTGATGTATTTAGTTTGTGTGACTCCCTCTGGTGGAATATTATAGTTTTTCAAAGGAGGGCTTTGAAAGTCATATTTTTTACAGCCAATTCTAAAAATGGGAGGTTTTTTTTTGTGTGTTTTTATATTTAACATCAGAATCAGGGCCAAAATCAGTGCACCAAGTACCAGGGTAAATTCAGAGAAAAATCAGTACAGGATCTGTTTGTATTTTGAGCATCCTTAAAGATGCAATCAAAAGATTAACATCACAGTTAAAGTAAACAATAATTCATGTTTATATAGTCCTTTTAACACAGAATAAAAATCTTCTTGAGTGCTTCATGGAGGCATAATCAGACCAAAATGGATGTCGAACTAATGCAAGAAGTTTAAGGAGGGAGTCCAAAAGGGTGGTCAAAGAGATGGTTTTAAAGGAGAATCCTAAAACAGCATGCTTAGTGGGGCTCAGTGGATAGCATTCTCTTACCTTTTAGTCAGAAGGCTGTGGGTTCAATCCCCACCTCAGAGACCTGAGCACAAAACCCACATTGACAGGGGTACTGAAGGGAATGCTGCATTGTTAGGAGGTGTCGACTTTTGGATGGGACGTTAAACCAAGGCCCCATCTTTCCTCTCAGATATAAGTAAGATATATCATAGTCAACTATTTTGAAGAGCAGGTGAGTGTTCCTCGGTATCCTGGCCAATATGTGTTCCTCAATTAACCTCACAAACAGACGACCTGGTCATTATCACACTGATGTTTGTGGGAGCTTGCTGTGTACAAATTGCTGCTGCATTTCCTCATTACAACAGTGCCTGGACATCACTGGCTGTAAAGCACTTTGGGATGTCTTGAGGTTGGGAAAGTTGCTACAGAAATTCAAGCTTTCTTCGAAATGGTAGATAGAGCTAACATAGAGAATTCAAAGGTGTGGGACCTAGACGACAGAGCTTTCAATTCTGGGAAATGCATAAAAGACTGGAATTGAAGGAATGGAGAGATCTCGGAGGGTTAGTTAGGATTACGTAGGGCATATGGCACAGAAATAGGCCATTTGTCCTAACCAGTCCATGCTGGTGTTTAAGCTCCACTAAAGTCTCCTCCCACCTTTCGTCATCTAAATCCATCATTGTAACTTTCTATTCCCTTCTCCCCCATATGCTTAATAAAAACAGAGAATGCTGGAAAAACTCAGCAGGTCTGGCAGCATCTGTGGAGACAGAAACAAAGTTAATGTTTCGAGTCTGTATGACTCTTCTTCAGGACTCCCTCATCTCTCTCCATAGATGCTGCCAGACCTGCTGAGTTTTTCCAGCACTTTCTGTTTTTATTTCAGATTTCCAGCAACCACAATATTTTGCTTTTATCCCTCAAATGTTTTCCCTTAAATGCATCTGTACTATTTGCTTCAACCTGCAGCAATAGCTCCACATTCTCACCACTGTTTGGGTCGTGGAACTGGAGGAGGTTGCAGAGATAGGGAAGGGTGAGACATTGGAGGGGTTTAGGCACAAGAATAAGAATATTAAATTGGAGGCATTGAGAGTCTGAAATGTAGGCCAGCAAACCCAATGCCTGGCGTGGGATGAGATGCTAGCAGCAGGGCTTCAGGCGAATCGAAGTTTACAGATGGGAGATGGTTAAGCCTGAGTGCCATTAATGTAACTGTATCTACATGTTTGTAGATACTATCGCCAAAGGACCAAAATTCACTTGACAATTATTGGAAGGGTCTCAATCGCACGTCTGAAGTTTCCACAATCACATCAATTACTTGCATTTCTATAGCAATTTTAACGTAGCACAGGAATAATTATGAAACAAAATTTGGCACCAAGCCATATAAAGAGTTACTGGGATTGGTGATCAAAAGTTTGGCCAAAGAGCTAAGTTTTATGGAACATTTTAAAAGGAAGAAAGATAGAAAGGCAAAGAGATTTAGAGAGGGAATTCTAGGCCTTAGGGCCCAGGCAGCTGAAGATACGATTGTTAATGGTGCAGCAATGGAAATCACACATGCTTGTGGCCAGAATTGAATGACAGCAGAAATTTTGGAGGGCTGTATGATGCTCCAAAGAAAGGGAGGGGCCAACCTTTGAATTCTGGCTTTTAAACAAGAACTTTACATGTGCAAAGTTGATTTTTCAGGAGCCACTAATTCTCTATAATCTGGCCTGCAATGTAACCACAGCTTTCGAACAGTTCAGCAAGATGAACAAAAATCATCTGCATCAGAGTAAACAATATATCTCATAGATAATGACAATGCTGAATTTTTCAGTAAAGGTTCAGCAGAAACTGAGTTGACCCATTTCAGGATATATCAAGTACCAAATATCAAGGTTGACACTCCACTGCAGTACTGAGGGAGTGCTGCACTGTCGGAGGGTCAGTACTGAGGGAGTGCTGCACTGTCGGAGGGTCAGTCCTGAAGGAGGGCTGCACTGTCGGAGGGTCAGTACTGAGGGAGGGCTGCACTGTCGGAGGGTCAGTACTGAGGGAGGGCTGCACTGTCAGAGTGTGAGTACTGAGGGAGTGCTGCACTGTCAGAGGGTCAGTACTGAGGGAGGTCTGCACTGTCGGAGGATCAGTACTGAGGGAGGGCTGCACTGTCGGAGGGTCAGTACTGAGGGAGGGTTGCACTGTTCGAGAGTCAGCACTGAGGGAGGGCAGCACTGTCGGAGGGTCAGTACTGAGGGAGGGCTGCACTGTCGGAGGGTCAGTACTGAGGGAGGTCTGCACTGTCGGAGGGTCAGTACTGAGGGAGGTCTGCACTGTTGGAGGTTCAGTACTGAGGGAGGGCTGCACTGTCGGAGGGTCAGTACTGAGGGAGGGCTGCACTGTCGGAGAGTCAGCACTGAGGGAGGGCTGCACTGTCGGAGAGTCAGTACTGAGGGAAGGCTGCACTGTCGGAGGGTCAGTACTGAGGGAAGGCTGCACTGTTGGAGGGTCAGTACTGAGGGAGGTCTGCACTGTCGGAGGGTCAGTACTGAGGGAGGGCTGCACTGTCGGAGCGTCAGTACTGAGGGAGGGCTGCATTGCCGGAGGGTCAGTACTGAGGGGGGGGGCTGGACTGTCAGAGGGTCAGTAATGAGGGAGGGCTGCACTGTTGGAGGATCAGTACTGAGGGAGCACTGCACTGTCAGAGGGTCAGTACTGAGGAGATGCTGCACTGTCTGTCGGACGACCAGTACTGAGGGAGGGCTGCACTGTCAGAGTGTGAATACTGAGGGAGTGCTGCACTGTCGGAGGGTCAGTACTGAGGGAGCACTGCACTGTCAAAGTGTGAGTACTGAGGGAAAACTACACTGTCCGAAGATTAGTAATGAGGGAGTGCTGCACTGTTGGAAGGTCAGTACCGAGGAAGTGCTGCACTGTTGGAGGTCAGTACTGAGGGAGCACTGTACTGTCGGAGGGTGTGTACTGAGGGAGCGCTGCATTCACGGAGCCTCAGTATTGAAGGAGTGTTCCACTATTGAAGGGTCAGTATTGAGGGAGTGTTCTGCTGTTGGAGGGTCAGTATTGAGGGAGTGTTCCACCATTGGAGGATCAGCATTGAGGGAGTGCTGCATTGTTGGAGGTGCTGTTTTTCATGAGACTTTAAACGGAGGCCCTGCCTGTGCTCTCAGGGGGTTTTTTCCTGGTGTCCTGGTCAATATTTATCCCTCAATCAACGTCACACAAACAGACAATCTGGTCATTATCACATTATGTTTGTGTGAAAATTGGCTGTCATGTTTCCTACATTACATAAGCTCTTCTACATTACTTCAAAAGCGCTTCATTGGCTGTAAAGCTTTGGGATGTCCGGTAGTTATGAAAGGCACCATATAAATTTAAGTCTTTCTTTTTTCACATCTAAGAGGGAAGACATGGCTTCAAGGTTTAACATCTCAGTAGAAAGGTGGCATGTCCGACAGTGCATCACCTAACCAATACTGCACTGGCGGTTGTCAGCATAGATTATGTACTGAAGTCTCTGGATGGTTAGAAGAGGTAATTTGAGTGGGAGGTTTGTACAGAGCAAAGGTGTCAGCTGTAGCTCAATCGGTAGCACTCCCATCTTGAAAACAGGAGGTTGTCAATTCGATCCACACTCCACAGACTTGAGCAGACAATCCATGATGACATTTCTGATGCTGCAACGTCAGAGGCAAAAGCAGCTGCCTTTGACATCAAGGCAGCATTAATCTGGATAAGTGTGAAGTGATGCACTTGGGCAGGACAAACAAGGCACAGGAATACATGATGAATGGTAGGACCTTGGGAACTACCGAGGATCAGAGGGACCTTGGTGTGCATGTCCACCGGTTCTTTAAGGTAGTGGGATAGGTAGATACGGTCGTTAAGAAGGCATATGGGATACTTGCCTGTATTGGCCGAGACGTAGAATATAAGAGCAGGGAGGCTATGCGGGAACTGTATAAAATGCTGGCTAGGCCACAGCTAGAGTATTGTGTGCAGTTCTGGAATCTGCATTATAGGAGGAATGCGATTGCACTAGTGAGAATGCAGAGAAGATTTACCAGCATGTTGCCTGGGCTGGAGAGTTTTAGTTATGAGGAGAGATTGGATAGACTGGGGTTATTTTCCCTGGAGCAGAGGAGATTGAGGGGGAACATGATTGAGGTGTATAGAATTATGAGGGGCACAGATAGGGTAGACAGGAAGGAAGTTTTCCCCTTGGTGGGGGGAATCAATAACAAGGGGGCATAGATTTAGGGTAAGGGGCAGGAGGTTTAGAGGGGACGTGAGGGAGAATTTTTTCATCCAGAGGGTGATGGGAATCTGGAACTCACTGCCTAAAAGGGTGGTAGAGGCAGATACCCTCATAACATTTAAGCAATATTTGGATGTGCACTTGCGATGCCATAGCATACAAGGCTATGGACCTAGTGCTGGAAAATGGGATTAGAATAATTAGGTACTTGTTTGACCTGCGCAGACTCGATGGGCTAAAGGGCCTTTTTCTGCGCTGTAGATCTCTATGATTTGACTGAGTGTGACATCAAAGAGCCCTAGCAAAACTGAAGTCAATGGGAATCAGGGGGAAAACTCTCCAATGGTTAGAGTCACACCTTGCACAAATAAGGTTTAAGAAGGCGGCTCACCACTCTCAAAACCAATTAAGGTGGGCAATAAATGTTGGCTTTGCCTGCAGCAATCAAAATCCATGAATAAATAAGAAATGGGTGCTATCTTTTGGGTGAGACATTAAACTGAGACCCCATCTGCCATCTCAGGTGAAAGTAAAGGGCCAAAATTTTGAAGAAAAACAGGGAAGGTATCATTGGCATTGTGGCCAATATTCATCACTCGATCAATATCATTAAAACAGATTATCTGATTATCTCAATGCTGTTTGTGGGAGCTTGCTGTGTGCAAATTACCATGTTTCCTACAGTCAACTTCAAGAAACTGCTTCATAGGCTGCAAAACACGTGGGATGGGACGTATTAGCACTACAGGTCTTCTCATAAACACTGATATAGACCACACACAAAATGATCTGTAAAACTCAAATTATTTTTATCAAGAATCATACAGCTCAGAAGGCTCCCATGGTGCTGGGATCTTGCTTTGCTTTTACTATGCATTCCACTTGTTTCAGTGGGCTTGCGCTGTGGTGCTGTGTAGACTTCAACGACCCATGCCCCAACACCACTTGGGAACAATTCTTATTCTGACAGCATCTGTCGGGAAGAGGTCGAGAGGAAATTTGATAGAAGTGCTCAAAACCATCAGAGATATGGACAGAGTAGATAGGGATGAACTGTTCATATTGGTGGAAAGATGTTTTTACACAGTGCCTGGTTAGGATCAGGAATGCACTACCTGAAAGTATTGTGGAGGCAGATTAAAACAAGGCTTTCAAGAGGGAATTCATAATTATCTGAAGAGAAAATATTTGCAGGACTTAGGGGAGAAAGGTGGGGATGAACTGTGGAAAATTGTTCCTGTCGAGAGGACAGAAATACAATGGGATAGGGGAATTGTTCTTGTAGAGAGGGCAGAGACACAATGGGATGGAGGAATTGTTCTTGTAGAGAGGGCAGAGACACAATGGGATGGTGGAATTGTTCTTATAGAGAGAGGGTAGAGAAACAATGGGATGGTGGAATTGCTCTTGTAGAGAGGATAGAGACACAAGGGGATGGGGGAATTGTTCTTGTAGAGAGAGGGTAGAGATACAATGGGAAGGTGGAATTGTTCTTGTAGAGAAGGGGTAGAGATACAATGGGATGATGGAATTGTTCTTGTAGAGAGGGTAAAAAACACAACGGGATGGGGGAATTGTTCTTGTAGAGAGAGAGAGTACAGCCACAATGGAATAGGGGAACTGTTCTTGTAGAGAGGGCAGAGACACAATGGGATGGAGGAATTGTTCTTGTAGAGAGAGTAGAGACACAATGGGATGGTGGAATTGTTCTTGTAGAGAGAGGGTAGAGACACTACGGGATGGGGGAATTGTTCTTGTAGAGAGAGGGTAAAAACACAGTGGGATAGGGGAATTGTTCTTGTAGAGAGAGATAGTAGAAACACAATGGGATAGGGGAATTGTTCTTGTAGAGAGAGAGGGTAGAGCCATAACGGGATAGGGGAATTGTTCTTGTAGAGAGGGTAGAGACACAATTGGATGGTGGAATTGTTCTTGTAGAGAGAGTAGAGACACAATGGGATGGTGGAATTGTTCTTGTAGAGAGAGGGTAGAGACACAACGGGATGGGGGAATTGTTCTTGTAGAGAGAGGGTAGAGACACAATGGGATGGGGGAATTGTTCTTGTAGAGAGAGGGTAGAGATACAATGGGAAGGTGGAATTGTTCTTGTAGAGAAGGGGTAGAGATACAATGGGATGATGGAATTGTTCTTGTAGAGAGGGTAAAAAACACAACGGGATGGGGGAATTGTTCTTGTAGAGAGAGAGAGTACAGCCACAATGGAATAGGGGAACTGTTCTTGTAGAGAGGGCAGAGACACAATGGGATGGAGGAATTGTTCTTGTAGAGAGAGTAGAGACACAATGGGATGGTGGAAATGTTCTTGTAGAGAGAGGGTAGAGACACTACGGGAGGGGGAATTGTTCTTGTAGAGAGAGGGTAAAAACACAGTGGGATAGGGGAATTGTTCTTGTAGAGAGAGAGGGTAGAAACACAATGGGATAGGGGAATTGTTCTTCTAGAGAGAGAGGGTAGAGCCATAACGGGATAGGGGAATTGTTCTTGTAGAGAGGGTAGAGACACAATGGGATGGTGGAATTGTTCTTGTAGAGAGGGCAGAGACACAATAGGATGATGGAATTGTTCTTGTACAGAGGGTAGAGACACAATTGGACGGTGGAATGGTTCTTGTAGAGAGGATAGAGACACAGGAAGATGGGGGAATTGTTCTTGTAGAGAGGGTAGAGACACAATTGGATGGTGGAATTGTTCTTGTAGAGAGGATAGAGACACAATGGGATAGGGGAATTGTTCTTGTAGAGAGAGAGCGTAGAGCCATAATGGGATAGGGGAATTGTTCTTGTAGAGAGGGTAGAGACACAATGGGATGGTGGAATTGTTCTTGTAGAGAGAGGGTAGAGACACAATGGGATGGAGGAATTGTTCTTGTGGAGAGAGGGTAGAGATACAATGGGATGATGGAATTGTTCTTGTAGAGAGAGGGTAGAAACACAATGGGATGGGGGAATTGTTCTTGTAGAGAGAGGGTAAAAACACAGTGGGATGGAGGAATTGTTCTTGTAGAGAGAGAGGGTAGAAACACAATGGGATAGGGGAATTGTTCTTGTAGAGAGAGAGGGTAGAGCCATAATGGGATAGGGGAATTGTTCTTGTAGAGAGGGTAGAGACACAATGGGATGGTGGAATTGTTCTTGTAGAGAGGGCAGAGACACAATGGGATGGTGGAATCGTTCTTGTAGAGAGGGTAGAGACACAATGGGATGGTGGAATTGTTCTTGTAGAGAGAGAGTAGAGACACAATGGGATGGTGGAATTGTTCTTGTAGAGAGAGGGTAGAGATACAATGGGAAGGTGGAATTATTCTTGTAGAGAGAGGGTAGAGATACAATGGGATGATGGAATTGGTCTTGTAGAGAGGGTAGAGATACAATGGGAAGGTGGAATTGTTGTTGTAGAGAGAGGGTATAGATACAGTGGGATGGTGGAATTGTTCTTGTAGAGAGAGGGTAGAGATACAATGGGATGATGGAAATGTTCTTGTAGAGAGAGAGGGTAAAAACACAATGGCATGGGGGAATTGTTCTTGTAGAGAGAGAGGGTAGAAACACAATGGGATGGGGGAATTGTTCTTGAAGAGAGAGAAGGCAGAGACACAATGGGATGGTGGAATTGTTCTTGTAGAGAGAGGGTAGAGACACAATGGGATGGGGGAATTGTTCGTGTAGAGAGAGGGTAGAGATACAATGGGATGGTGGAATTGTTCTTGTAGAGAGAGGGTAGAGACACAATGGGATGGTGGAATTGTTCTTGTAGAGAGGGTAGAGACACAATTGGATGGTGCAATTGTTCTTGTAGAGAGGATAGAGACACAATGGGATGGGGGAATTGTTCTTGTAGAGAGGGCAGAAACACAATGGGATGGTGGAATTGTTCTTGTAGAGAGGGTAGAGACAGAATGGGATGGTGGAATTGTTCTTGTAGAGAGCGCAGAGACACAATGGGATGGTGGAATTGTTCTTGTAGAGAGGGCAGAGACACAATGGGATGATGGAATTGTTCTTGTACAGAGGGTAGAGACACAATTGGACGGTGGAATGGTTCTTGTAGAGAGGATAGAGACACAGTGGGATGGGGGAATTGTTCTTGTAGAGAGGGTAGAGACACAATTGGATGGTGGAATTGTTCTTGTAGAGAGGATAGAGACACAATGGGATAGGGGAATTGTTCTTGTAGAGAGAGAGCGTAGAGCCATAATGGGATAGGGGAATTGTTCTTGTAGAGAGGGTAGAGACACAATGGGATGGTGGAATTGTTCTTGTAGAGAGAGGGTAGAGACACAATGGGATGGAGGAATTGTTCTTGTGGAGAGAGGGTAGAGATACAATGGGATGATGGAATTGTTCTTGTAGAGAGAGAGGGTAGAGACACAATGGGATGGTGGAATTGTTCTTGTAGAGAGGGTAGAGACACAATTGGATGGTGGAATTGTTCTTGTAGAGAGGAGAGAGACACAATGGGATGGGGGAATTGTTCTTGTAGAGAGGGCAGAGACACAATGGGATGGTGGAATTGTTCTTGTAGAGAGAGAGGGTAGAAACACAATGGGATGGGGGAACTGTTCTTGTAGAGGGAGAAGGTAGAGACACAATGGGATGGTGGAATTGTTCTTGCAGAGAGAGGGTAGAAACACAATGGGATGGGGGAATTGTTCTTGTAGAGAGAGGGTAGAGATACAATGGGATGGTGGAATTGTTCTTGTAGAGCGAGGGTAGAGACACAATGGGATGGTGGAATTCTTCTTGTAGAGAGGGTAGAGACACAATTGGATGGTGGAATTGTTCTTGTAGAGAGGGTAGAGACACAATGGGATGGTGGAATTGTTCTTGTAGAGAGCGCAGAGACACAATGGGAAGGTGGAATTGTTCTTGTAGAGAGAGAGGGTAAAAACACAGTGGGAGGGGAAATTGTTCTTGTAGAAAGAGAAGGTAGAAACACAAAGGGATGTGGGAATTGTTCTTGTAGAGAGGGTAGAGACACAATGGGTTGGTGGAATTGTTCTTGCAGAGAGGGCAGATACACAATGTGATGGTGGAATCGTTCTTGTAGAGAGGGTAGAGACACAATGGGATGGTGGAATTGTTCTTGTAAAGAGAGTGTAGAGACACAATGGGATGTGGGAATTGTTCTTGTAGAGGGAGAGGGTTGAGACACAGTCGGATGGTGGAATTGTCCTTGTAGAGAGAGAAGGTAGAGACACAATGGGATGGGGGAATTGTTCTTGTAGAGAGAGAGGGTAAAAACATAATGGCATGGGGAATTGTTCTTGTAGCGAGAGAGGGTAGAAACACAATGGGATGGTGGAATTGTTCTTGTAGAGAGGGTAGAGACACAATTGGATGGTGGAATTGTTCTTGTAGAGAGAGGGTAGAGATACAAAGGGAAGGGGGAATTGTTCTTGTAGAGAAGGGGAAGAGATACAATGGGATGATGGAATTGTTCTTTTAGAGAGGGTAAAAAACACAATGGGATGGGGGAATTGTTCTGGTAGAGAGAGAGAGTACAGCCACAATGGAATAGGGGAACTGTTCTTGTAGAGAGGGCAGAGACACAATGGGATGGAGGAATTGTTCTTGTAGAGAGAGTAGAGACACAATGGGATGGTGGAATTGTTCTTGTAGAGAGAGGGTAGAAACACAATGGGATGGGGGAATTGTTCTTGTAGAGAGAGAGGGTAGAAACACAATGGGATGGGGGAACCTTTCTTGTAGAGGGAGAAGGTAGAGACACAATGGGATGGTGGAATTGTTCTTGCAGAGAGAGGGTAGAAACACAATGGGATGGGGGAATTGTTCTTGTAGAGTGAGGGTAGAGATACAATGGGATGGTGGAATTTTTCTTGTAGAGCGAGGGTAGAGACACAATGGGATGGTGGAATTCTTCTTGTAGAGAGGGTAGAGACACAATTGGATGGTGGAATTGTTCTTGTAGAGAGGATAGAGACACAATGGGATGGGGGAATTGTTCTTGTAGAGAGGGCAGAGACACAATGGGATGGTGGAATTGTTCTTGTAGAGAGGGTAAAGACACAATGGGATGGTGGAATTGTTCTTGTAGAGAGGGCAGAGACACAATGGGAAGGTGGAATTGTTCTTGTAGAGAGGGCAGAGACACAATGGGATGATGGAATTGTTCTTGTAGAGAGAGAGGGTAAAAACACAGTGGGATGGGGAAATTGTTCTTGTAGAAAGAGAGGGTAGAAACGCAAAGGGATGGGGGAATTGTTCTTGTAGAGAGGGTAGAGACACAATGGGTTGGTGGAATTGTTCTTGCAGAGAGGGCAGATACACAATGTGATGGTGGAATTGTTCTTGTAGAGAAGGCAGAGAAACAATGGGATGGTGGAATTGTTCTTGTAGAGAGAGGGTAGAAACACAATGGGATGGGGGAATTGCTCTTGTAGAGAGAGAGGGTAAAAACACAGTGGGATGGGGGAATTGTTCTTGTAGAGAGAGAGGGTAGAAACACAATGGGATGGGGGAATTGTTCTTGAAGAGAGAGAAGGTAGAGACACAATGGGATGGTGGAATTGTTCTTGTAGAGAGAGGGTAGAGACACAATGGGATGGGGGAATTGTTCGTGTAGAGAGAGGGTAGAGATACAATGGGATGGTGGAATTGTTCTTGTAGAGAGAGGGTAGAGACACAATGGGATGGTGGAATTGTTCTTGTAGAGAGGGTAGAGACACAATTGGATGGTGCAATTGTTCTTGTAGAGAGGATAGAGACACAATGGGATGGGGGAATTGTTCTTGTAGAGAGGGCAGAAACACAATGGGATGGTGGAATTGTTCTTGTAGAGAGGGTAGAGACAGAATGGGATGGTGGAATTGTTCTTGTAGAGAGCACAGAGACACAATGGGATGGTGGAATTGTTCTTGTAGAGAGGGCAGAGACACAATGGGATGATGGAATTGTTCTTGTACAGAGGGTAGAGACACAATTGGACAGTGGAATGGTTCTTGTAGAGAGGGTAGAGACACAGTGGGATGGGGGAATTGTTCTTGTAGAGAGGGTAGAGACACAATTGGATGGTGGAATTGTTCTTGTAGAGAGGATAGAGACACAATGGGATAGGGGAATTGTTCTTGTAGAGAGAGAGCGTAGAGCCATAATGGGATAGGGGAATTGTTCTTGTAGAGAGGGTAGAGACACAATGGGATGGTGGAATTGTTCTTGTAGAGAGAGGGTAGAGACACAATGGGATGGAGGAATTGTTCTTGTGGAGAGAGGGTAGAGATACAATGGGATGATGGAATTGTTCTTGTAGAGAGAGAGGGTAGAGACACAATGGGATGGTGGAATTGTTCTTGTAGAGAGGGTAGAGACACAATTGGATGGTGGAATTGTTCTTGTAGAGAGGAGAGAGACACAATGGGATGGGGGAATTGTTCTTGTAGAGAGGGCAGAGACACAATGGGATGGTGGAATTGTTCTTGTAGAGAGAGGGTAGAAACACAATGGGATGGGGGAATTGTTCTTGTAGAGAGAGAGGGTAGAAACACAATGGGATGGGGGAACTGTTCTTGTAGAGGGAGAAGGTAGAGACACAATGGGATGGTGGAATTGTTCTTGCAGAGAGAGGGTAGAAACACAATGGGATGGGGGAATTGTTCTTGTAGAGAGAGGGTAGAGATACAATGGGATGGTGGAATTGTTCTTGTAGAGCGAGGGTAGAGACACAATGGGATGGTGGAATTCTTCTTGTAGAGAGGGTAGAGACACAATTGGATGGTGGAATTGTTCTTATAGAGAGGATAGAGACACAATGGGATGGGGGAATTGTTCTTGTAGAGAGGGCAGAGACACAATGGGATGTTGGAATTGTTCTTGTAGAGAGGGTAGAGACACAATGGGATGGTGGAATTGTTCTTGTAGAGAGGGCAGAGACACAATGGGAAGGTGGAATTGTTCTTGTAGAGAGAGAGGGTAAAAACACAGTGGGAGGGGAAATTGTTCTTGTAGAAAGAGAAGGTAGAAACACAAAGGGATGTGGGAATTGTTCTTGTAGAGAGGGTAGAGACACAATGGGTTGGTGGAATTGTTCTTGCAGAGAGGGCAGATACACAATGTGATGGTGGAATCGTTCTTGTAGAGAGGGTAGAGACACAATGGGATGGTGGAATTGTTCTTGTAAAGAGAGTGTAGAGACACAATGGGATGTGGGAATTGTTCTTGTAGAGGGAGAGGGTTGAGACACAGTCGGATGGTGGAATTGTCCTTGTAGAGAGAGAAGGTAGAGACACAATGGGATGGGGGAATTGTTCTTGTAGAGAGAGAGGGTAAAAACATAATGGCATGGGGAATTGTTCTTGTAGCGAGAGAGGGTAGAAACACAATGGGATGGGCGAATTGTTCTTGTAGAGAGGGTAGAGACACAATTGGATGGTGGAATTGTTCTTGTAGAGAGAGGGTAGAGATACAAAGGGAAGGGGGAATTGTTCTTGTAGAGAAGGGGAAGAGATACAATGGGATGATGGAATTGTTCTTTTAGAGAGGGTAAAAAACACAATGGGATGGGGGAATTGTTCTGGTAGAGAGAGAGAGTACAGCCACAATGGAATAGGGGAACTGTTCTGGTAGAGAGGGCAGAGACACAATGGGATGGAGGAATTGTTCTTGTAGAGAGAGTAGAGACACAATGGGATGGTGGAATTGTTCTTGTAGAGAGAGGGTAGAAACACAATGGGATGGGGGAATTGTTCTTGTAGAGAGAGAGGGTAGAAACACAATGGGATGGGGGAACTTTCTTGTAGAGGGAGAAGGTAGAGACACAATGGGATGGTGGAATTGTTCTTGCAGAGAGAGGGTAGAAACACAATGGGATGGGGGAATTGTTCTTGTAGAGCGAGGGTAGAGATACAATGGGATGGTGCAATTGTTCTTGTAGAGCGAGGGTAGAGACACAATGGGATGGTGGAATTCTTCTTGTAGAGAGGGTAGAGACACAATTGGATGGTGGAATTGTTCTTGTAGAGAGGATAGAGACACAATGGGATGGGGGAATTGTTCTTGTAGAGAGGGCAGAGACACAATGGGATGGTGGAATTCTTCTTGTAGAGAGGGTAGAGACACAATGGGATGGTGGAATTGTTCTTGTAGAGAGGGTAGAGACACAATGGGATGGGGGAATTGTTCTTGTAGAGAGGGCAGAGACACAATGGGATGGTGGAATTGTTCTTGTAGAGAGGGTAGAGACACAATGGGATGGTGGAATTCTTCTTGTAGAGAGGGTAGAGACACAATTGGATGGTGGAATTGTTCTTGTAGAGAGGATAGAGACACAATGGGATGGGGGAATTGTTCTTGTAGAGAGGGCAGAGACACAATGGGATGGTGGAATTGTTCTTGTAGAGAGGGTAGAGACACAATGGGATGGTGGAATTGTTCTTGTAGAGAGGGTAGAGACACAATTGGATGGTGGAATTGTTCTTGTAGAGAGAGGGTAGAGATACAAAGGGAAGGGGGAATTGTTCTTGTAGAGAAGGGGAAGAGATACAATGGGATGATGGAATTGTTCTTTTAGAGAGGGTAAAAAACACAATGGGATGGGGGAATTGTTCTGGTAGAGAGAGAGAGTACAGCCACAATGGAATAGGGGAACTGTTCTTGTAGAGAGGGCAGAGACACAATGGGATGGAGGAATTGTTCTTGTAGAGAGAGTAGAGACACAATGGGATGGTGGAATTGTTCTTGTAGAGAGAGGGTAGAAACACAATGGGATGGGGGAATTGTTCTTGTAGAGAGAGAGGGTAGAAACACAATGGGATGGGGGAACCTTTCTTGTAGAGGGAGAAGGTAGAGACACAATGGGATGGTGGAATTGTTCTTGCAGAGAGAGGGTAGAAACACAATGGGATGGGGGAATTGTTCTTGTAGAGTGAGGGTAGAGATACAATGGGATGGTGGAATTTTTCTTGTAGAGCGAGGGTAGAGACACAATGGGATGGTGGAATTCTTCTTGTAGAGAGGGTAGAGACACAATTGGATGGTGGAATTGTTCTTGTAGAGAGGATAGAGACACAATGGGATGGGGGAATTGTTCTTGTAGAGAGGGCAGAGACACAATGGGATGGTGGAATTGTTCTTGTAGAGAGGGTAGAGACACAATGGGATGGTGGAATTGTTCTTGTAGAGAGGGCAGAGACACAATGGGAAGGTGGAATTGTTCTTGTAGAGAGGGCAGAGACACAATGGGATGATGGAATTGTTCTTGTAGAGAGAGAGGGTAAAAACACAGTGGGATGGGGAAATTGTTCTTGTAGAAAGAGAGGGTAGAAACGCAAAGGGATGGGGGAATTGTTCTTGTAGAGAGGGTAGAGACACAATGGGTTGGTGGAATTGTTCTTGCAGAGAGGGCAGATACACAATGTGATGGTGGAATTGTTCTTGTAGAGAAGGCAGAGAAACAATGGGATGGTGGAATTGTTCTTGTAGAGAGAGGGTAGAAACACAATGGGATGGGGGAATTGCTCTTGTAGAGAGAGAGGGTAAAAACACAGTGGGATGGGGGAATTGTTCTTGTAGAGAGAGAGGGTAGAAACACAATGGGATGGGGGAATTGTTCTTGAAGAGAGAGAAGGTAGAGACACAATGGGATGGTGGAATTGTTCTTGTAGAGAGAGGGTAGAGACACAATGGGATGGGGGAATTGTTCGTGTAGAGAGAGGGTAGAGATACAATGGGATGGTGGAATTGTTCTTGTAGAGAGAGGGTAGAGACACAATGGGATGGTGGAATTGTTCTTGTAGAGAGGGTAGAGACACAATTGGATGGTGCAATTGTTCTTGTAGAGAGGATAGAGACACAATGGGATGGGGGAATTGTTCTTGTAGAGAGGGCAGAAACACAATGGGATGGTGGAATTGTTCTTGTAGAGAGGGTAGAGACAGAATGGGATGGTGGAATTGTTCTTGTAGAGAGCACAGAGACACAATGGGATGGTGGAATTGTTCTTGTAGAGAGGGCAGAGACACAATGGGATGATGGAATTGTTCTTGTACAGAGGGTAGAGACACAATTGGACAGTGGAATGGTTCTTGTAGAGAGGGTAGAGACACAGTGGGATGGGGGAATTGTTCTTGTAGAGAGGGTAGAGACACAATTGGATGGTGGAATTGTTCTTGTAGAGAGGATAGAGACACAATGGGATAGGGGAATTGTTCTTGTAGAGAGAGAGCGTAGAGCCATAATGGGATAGGGGAATTGTTCTTGTAGAGAGGGTAGAGACACAATGGGATGGTGGAATTGTTCTTGTAGAGAGAGGGTAGAGACACAATGGGATGGAGGAATTGTTCTTGTGGAGAGAGGGTAGAGATACAATGGGATGATGGAATTGTTCTTGTAGAGAGAGAGGGTAGAGACACAATGGGATGGTGGAATTGTTCTTGTAGAGAGGGTAGAGACACAATTGGATGGTGGAATTGTTCTTGTAGAGAGGAGAGAGACACAATGGGATGGGGGAATTGTTCTTGTAGAGAGGGCAGAGACACAATGGGATGGTGGAATTGTTCTTGTAGAGAGAGGGTAGAAACACAATGGGATGGGGGAATTGTTCTTGTAGAGAGAGAGGGTAGAAACACAATGGGATGGGGGAACTGTTCTTGTAGAGGGAGAAGGTAGAGACACAATGGGATGGTGGAATTGTTCTTGCAGAGAGAGGGTAGAAACACAATGGGATGGGGGAATTGTTCTTGTAGAGAGAGGGTAGAGATACAATGGGATGGTGGAATTGTTCTTGTAGAGCGAGGGTAGAGACACAATGGGATGGTGGAATTCTTCTTGTAGAGAGGGTAGAGACACAATTGGATGGTGGAATTGTTCTTATAGAGAGGATAGAGACACAATGGGATGGGGGAATTGTTCTTGTAGAGAGGGCAGAGACACAATGGGATGTTGGAATTGTTCTTGTAGAGAGGGTAGAGACACAATGGGATGGTGGAATTGTTCTTGTAGAGAGGGCAGAGACACAATGGGAAGGTGGAATTGTTCTTGTAGAGAGAGAGGGTAAAAACACAGTGGGAGGGGAAATTGTTCTTGTAGAAAGAGAAGGTAGAAACACAAAGGGATGTGGGAATTGTTCTTGTAGAGAGGGTAGAGACACAATGGGTTGGTGGAATTGTTCTTGCAGAGAGGGCAGATACACAATGTGATGGTGGAATCGTTCTTGTAGAGAGGGTAGAGACACAATGGGATGGTGGAATTGTTCTTGTAAAGAGAGTGTAGAGACACAATGGGATGTGGGAATTGTTCTTGTAGAGGGAGAGGGTTGAGACACAGTCGGATGGTGGAATTGTCCTTGTAGAGAGAGAAGGTAGAGACACAATGGGATGGGGGAATTGTTCTTGTAGAGAGAGAGGGTAAAAACATAATGGCATGGGGAATTGTTCTTGTAGCGAGAGAGGGTAGAAACACAATGGGATGGTGGAATTGTTCTTGTAGAGAGGGTAGAGACACAATTGGATGGTGGAATTGTTCTTGTAGAGAGAGGGTAGAGATACAAAGGGAAGGGGGAATTGTTCTTGTAGAGAAGGGGAAGAGATACAATGGGATGATGGAATTGTTCTTTTAGAGAGGGTAAAAAACACAATGGGATGGGGGAATTGTTCTGGTAGAGAGAGAGAGTACAGCCACAATGGAATAGGGGAACTGTTCTGGTAGAGAGGGCAGAGACACAATGGGATGGAGGAATTGTTCTTGTAGAGAGAGTAGAGACACAATGGGATGGTGGAATTGTTCTTGTAGAGAGAGGGTAGAAACACAATGGGATGGGGGAATTGTTCTTGTAGAGAGAGAGGGTAGAAACACAATGGGATGGGGGAACTTTCTTGTAGAGGGAGAAGGTAGAGACACAATGGGATGGTGGAATTGTTCTTGCAGAGAGAGGGTAGAAACACAATGGGATGGGGGAATTGTTCTTGTAGAGCGAGGGTAGAGATACAATGGGATGGTGCAATTGTTCTTGTAGAGCGAGGGTAGAGACACAATGGGATGGTGGAATTCTTCTTGTAGAGAGGGTAGAGACACAATTGGATGGTGGAATTGTTCTTGTAGAGAGGATAGAGACACAATGGGATGGGGGAATTGTTCTTGTAGAGAGGGCAGAGACACAATGGGATGGTGGAATTCTTCTTGTAGAGAGGGTAGAGACACAATGGGATGGTGGAATTGTTCTTGTAGAGAGGGTAGAGACACAATGGGATGGGGGAATTGTTCTTGTAGAGAGGGCAGAGACACAATGGGATGGTGGAATTGTTCTTGTAGAGAGGGTAGAGACACAATGGGATGGTGGAATTCTTCTTGTAGAGAGGGTAGAGACACAATTGGATGGTGGAATTGTTCTTGTAGAGAGGATAGAGACACAATGGGATGGGGGAATTGTTCTTGTAGAGAGGGCAGAGACACAATGGGATGGTGGAATTGTTCTTGTAGAGAGGATAGAGACACAATGGGATGGTGGAATTGTTCTTGTAGAGAGGGCAGAGACACAATGGGATGGTGGAATTGTTCTTGTAGAGAGAGAGGGTAAAAACACAGTGGGATGGGGAATTGTTCTTGTAGAGAGAGAGGGTAGAAACACAATGGGATGGGGGAATTGTTCTTGTAGAGAGGGTAGAGACACAATGGGATGGTGGAATTGTTCTTGTAGAGAGGGCAGATACACAATGTGATGGTGGAATGGTTCTTGTAGAGAGGGTAGAGACACAATGGGATGGTGGAATTGTTCTTGTAGAGAGAGGGTAGAGACACAATGGGATGGGGGAATTGTTCTTGTAGAGAGAGGGTAGAGACACAATGGGATGGGGGAATTGTTCTTGTAGAGAGGGTAGAGACACAATGGGATGGTGGAATTGTTCTTGTAGAGAGAGGGTAGAGACACAATGGGATGGGGAATTGTTCTTGTAGAGAGAGGGTAGAGACACAATGGGATGGTGGAATTGTTCTTGAGGAGAGGGTAGAGACACAATTGGATGGTGGAATTGTTCTTGTAGAGAGAGGGTAGAGATACAATGGGAAGGTGGAATTATTCTTGTAGAGAGAGGGTAGAGATACAATGGGATGATGGAATTGTTCTTTTAGAGAGGGTAAAAAACACAATGGGATGGGGGAATTGTTCTTGTAGAGAGAGAGAGTACAGCCACAATGGTATCGGGGAACTGTTCTTGTAGAGAGGGCAGAGACACAATGGGATGGAGGAATTGTTCTTGTAGAGAGAGTAGAGACACAATGGGATGGTGGAATTGTTCTTGTAGAGAGAGGGTAGAAACACAATGGGATGGGGGAATTGTTCTTGTAAAGAGAGAGGGTAGAAACACAATGGGATGGGGGAACCTTTCTTGTAGAGGGAGAAGGTAGAGACACAATGGGATGGTGGAATTGTTCTTGCAGAGAGAGGGTAGAAACACAATGGGATGGGGGAATTGTTCTTGTAGAGTGAGGGTAGAGATACAATGGGATGGTGGAATTTTTCTTGTAGAGCGAGGGTAGAGACACAATGGGATGGTGGAATTCTTCTTGTAGAGAGGGTAGAGACACAATTGGATGGTGGAATTGTTCTTGTAGAGAGGATAGAGACACAATGGGATGGGGGAATTGTTCTTGTAGAGAGGGTAGAGACACAATGGGATGGGGGAATTGTTCTTGTAGAGAGGGTAAAGACACAATGGGATGGTGGAATTGTTCTTGTAGAGAGGGCAGAGACACAATGGGAAGGTGGAATTGTTCTTGTAGAGAGGGCAGAGACACAATGGGATGATGGAATTGTTCTTGTAGAGAGAGAGGGTAAAAACACAGTGGGATGGGGAAATTGTTCTTGTAGAAAGAGAGGGTAGAAACGCAAAGGGATGGGGGAATTGTTCTTGTAGAGAGGGTAGAGACACAATGGGTTGGTGGAATTGTTCTTGCAGAGAGGGCAGATACACAATGTGATGGTGGAATTGTTCTTGTAGAGAAGGCAGAGAAACAATGGGATGGTGGAATTGTTCTTGTAGAGAGAGGGTAGAAACACAATGGGATGGGGGAATTGCTCTTGTAGAGAGAGAGGGTAAAAACACAGTGGGATGGGGGAATTGTTCTTGTAGAGAGAGAGGGTAGAAACACAATGGGATGGGGGAATTGTTCTTGAAGAGAGAGAAGGTAGAGACACAATGGGATGGTGGAATTGTTCTTGTAGAGAGAGGGTAGAGACACAATGGGATGGGGGAATTGTTCGTGTAGAGAGAGGGTAGAGATACAATGGGATGGTGGAATTGTTCTTGTAGAGAGAGGGTAGAGACACAATGGGATGGTGGAATTGTTCTTGTAGAGAGGGTAGAGACACAATTGGATGGTGCAATTGTTCTTGTAGAGAGGATAGAGACACAATGGGATGGGGGAATTGTTCTTGTAGAGAGGGCAGAAACACAATGGGATGGTGGAATTGTTCTTGTAGAGAGGGTAGAGACAGAATGGGATGGTGGAATTGTTCTTGTAGAGAGCACAGAGACACAATGGGATGGTGGAATTGTTCTTGTAGAGAGGGCAGAGACACAATGGGATGATGGAATTGTTCTTGTACAGAGGGTAGAGACACAATTGGACAGTGGAATGGTTCTTGTAGAGAGGGTAGAGACACAGTGGGATGGGGGAATTGTTCTTGTAGAGAGGGTAGAGACACAATTGGATGGTGGAATTGTTCTTGTAGAGAGGATAGAGACACAATGGGATAGGGGAATTGTTCTTGTAGAGAGAGAGCGTAGAGCCATAATGGGATAGGGGAATTGTTCTTGTAGAGAGGGTAGAGACACAATGGGATGGTGGAATTGTTCTTGTAGAGAGAGGGTAGAGACACAATGGGATGGAGGAATTGTTCTTGTGGAGAGAGGGTAGAGATACAATGGGATGATGGAATTGTTCTTGTAGAGAGAGAGGGTAGAGACACAATGGGATGGTGGAATTGTTCTTGTAGAGAGGGTAGAGACACAATTGGATGGTGGAATTGTTCTTGTAGAGAGGAGAGAGACACAATGGGATGGGGGAATTGTTCTTGTAGAGAGGGCAGAGACACAATGGGATGGTGGAATTGTTCTTGTAGAGAGAGGGTAGAAACACAATGGGATGGGGGAATTGTTCTTGTAGAGAGAGAGGGTAGAAACACAATGGGATGGGGGAACTGTTCTTGTAGAGGGAGAAGGTAGAGACACAATGGGATGGTGGAATTGTTCTTGCAGAGAGAGGGTAGAAACACAATGGGATGGGGGAATTGTTCTTGTAGAGAGAGGGTAGAGATACAATGGGATGGTGGAATTGTTCTTGTAGAGCGAGGGTAGAGACACAATGGGATGGTGGAATTCTTCTTGTAGAGAGGGTAGAGACACAATTGGATGGTGGAATTGTTCTTATAGAGAGGATAGAGACACAATGGGATGGGGGAATTGTTCTTGTAGAGAGGGCAGAGACACAATGGGATGTTGGAATTGTTCTTGTAGAGAGGGTAGAGACACAATGGGATGGTGGAATTGTTCTTGTAGAGAGGGCAGAGACACAATGGGAAGGTGGAATTGTTCTTGTAGAGAGAGAGGGTAAAAACACAGTGGGAGGGGAAATTGTTCTTGTAGAAAGAGAAGGTAGAAACACAAAGGGATGTGGGAATTGTTCTTGTAGAGAGGGTAGAGACACAATGGGTTGGTGGAATTGTTCTTGCAGAGAGGGCAGATACACAATGTGATGGTGGAATCGTTCTTGTAGAGAGGGTAGAGACACAATGGGATAGAGAAATTTTTCTTGTAGAGAGGGTAGAGACACAATGGGATGGTGGAATTGTTCTTGTAGAGAGAGGGGAGAGACACAGTCGGATGGTGGAATTGTCCTTGTAGAGAGAGAAGTTAGAGACACAATGGGATGGGGGAATTGTTCTTGTAGAGAGAGAGGGTAAAAACATAATGGCACGGGGAATTGTTCTTGTAGCGAGAGAGGGTAGAGACACAATGGGATGGGGGAACTGTTCTTGTAGAGAGGGTAGAGATACAATGGGAAGGTGGAATTGTTCTTGTAGAGAAGGGGTAGAGATACAATGGGAAGGGGGAATTGTTCTTGTAGAGAAGGGGTAGAGATACAATGGGATGATGGAATTGTTCTTGTAGAGAGGGTAAAAAACACAATGGGATGGGGGAATTGTTCTGGTAGAGAGAGAGAGTACAGCCACAATGGAATAGGGGAACTGTTCTGGTAGAGAGGGCAGAGACACAATGGGATGGAGGAATTGTTCTTGTAGAGAGAGTAGAGACACAATGGGATGGTGGAATTGTTCTTGTAGAGAGAGGGTAGAAACACAATGGGATGGGGGAATTGTTCTTGTAGAGAGAGAGGGTAGAGACACAATGGGATGGGGGAATTTTCTTGTAGAGGGAGAAGGTAGAGACACAATGGGATGGTGGAATTGTTCTTGCAGAGAGAGGGTAGAAACACAATGGGATGGGGGAATTGTTCTTGTAGAGCGAGGGTAGAGATACAATGGGATGGTGGAATTGTTCTTGTAGAGCGAGGGTAGAGACACAATGGGATGGTGGAATTGTTCTTGTAGAGAGGGTAGAGACACAATTGGATGGTGGAATTGTTCTTGTAGAGAGGATAGAGACACAATGGGATGGGGGAATTGTTCTTGTAGAGAGGGCAGAGACACAATGGGATGGTGGAATTGTTCTTGTAGAGAGGGTAGAGACACAATGGGATGGTGGAATTGTTCTTGTAGAGAGGGTAGAGACACAATGGGATGGGGGAATTGTTCTTGTAGAGAGGGCAGAGACACAATGGGATGGTGGAATTGTTCTTGTAGAGAGGGTAGAGACACAATGGGATGGTGGAATTGTTCTTGTAGAGAGGGTAGAGACACAATGGGATGGTGGAATTGTTCTTGTAGAGAGGATAGAGACACAATGGGATGGGGAATTGTTCTTGTAGAGAGGGCAGAGACACAATGGGATGGTGGAATTGTTCTTGTAGAGAGGGTAGAGACACAATGGGATGGTGGAATTGTTCTTGTAGAGAGGGTAGAGACACAATTGGATGGTGGAATTGTTCTTGTAGAGAGAGGGTAGAGATACAAAGGGAAGGGGGAATTGTTCTTGTAGAGAAGGGGTAGAGATACAATGGGATGATGGAATTGTTCTTGTAGAGAGGGTAAAAAACACAATGGGATGGGGGAATTGTTCTTGTAGAGAGAGAGAGTACAGCCACAATGGAATAGGGGAACTGTTCTTGTAGAGAGGGCAGAGACACAATGGGATGGTGGAATTGTTCTTGTAGAGAGAGTAGAGACACAATGGGATGGTGGAATTGTTCTTGTAGAGAGAGGGTAGAAACACAATGGGATGGGGGAATTGTTCTTGTAGAGAGAGAGGGTAGAAACACAATGGGATGGGGGAACCTTTCTTGTAGAGGGAGAAGGTAGAGACACAATGGGATGGTGGAATTGTTCTTGCAGAGAGAGGGTAGAAACACAATGGGATGGGGGAATTGTTCTTGTAGAGAGAGGGTAGAGACACAATGGGATGGTGGAATTGTTCTTGTAGAGAGAGGGTAGAGACACAATGGGATGGTGGAATTGTTCTTGTAGAGAGGGTAGAGACACAATTGGATGGTGGAATTGTTCTTGTAGAGAGAGTGTAGAGACACAATGGGATGGGGGAATTGTTCTTGTAGAGAGAGGGTAGAGACACAATGGGATGGTGGAATTGTTCTTGTAGAGAGGGTAGAGACACAATGGGATGGTGGAATTGTTCTTGTAGAGAGGGCAGAGACACAATGGGAAGGTGGAATTGTTCTTGTAGAGAGGGCAGAGACACAATGGGATGATGGAATTGTTCTTGTAGAGAGAGGGTAGAGAACACAGTGGGATGGGGGAATTGTTCTTGTAGAGAGAGGGTAGAGACACAAAGGGATGGGGGAATTGTTCTTGTAGAGAGGGTAGAGACACAATGGGATGGTGGAATTGTTCTTGTAGAGAGGGTAGAGACACAATGGGATGGTGGAATTGTTCTTGTAGAGAGGGCAGAGACACAATGGGATGGTGGAATTGTTCTTGTAGAGAGGGTAGAGACACAATGGGATGGTGGAATTGTTCTTGTAGAGAGAGGGTAGAAACACAATGGGATGGGGGAATTGTTCTTGTAGAGAGAGAGGGTAGAGACACAATGGGATGGGGGAATTGTTCTTGTAGAGAGGGCAGAGACACAATGGGATGGTGGAATTGTTCTTGTAGAGAGAGGGTAGAGACACAATGGGATGGTGGAATTGTTCTTGTAGAGAGGGTAGAGACACAATGGGATGGTGGAATTGTTCTTGTAGAGAGAGGGTAGAGACACAATGGGATGGTGGAATTGTTCTTGTAGAGAGGGTAGAGACACAATGGGATGGTGGAATTGTTCTTGTAGAGAGGATAGAGACACAATGGGATGGGGGAATTGTTCTTGTAGAGAGGGTAGAGACACAATGGGATGGTGGAATTGTTCTTGTAGAGAGGGTAGAGACACAATGGGATGGTGGAATTGTTCTTGTAGAGAGGCTAGAGACACAATGGGATGGTGGAATTGTTCTTGTAGAGAGGGCAGAGACACAATGGGATGGTGGAATTGTTCTTGTAGAGAGGGTAGAGACACAATGGGACTGGTGGAATTGTTCTTGTAGAGAGGGTAGAGACACAATGGGATGGGGGAATTGTTCTTGTAGAGAGGGTAGAGACACAATGGGATGGTGGAATTGTTCTTGTAGAGAGAAGGTAGAGACACAATGGGATGGGGGAATTGTTCTTGTAGAGAGAGAGTAGAGACACAATGGGATGGTGGAATGGTTCTTGTAGAGGAGGGTAGAGACACAATGGGATGGTGGAATTGTTCTTGTAGAGAGGGTAGAGATACAATGGGAAGGTGGAATTGTTGTTGTAGAGAGAGGGTATAGATACAATGGGATGGTGGAATTGTTCTTGTAGAGAGAGAGGGTAAAACACAGTGGGATGGGGGAATTGTTCTTGTAGAGAGAGAGGGTAGAAACACAATGGGATGGGGGAATTGTTCTTGAAGAGAGGGCAGAGACACAATGGATGGTGGAATTGTTCTTGTAGAGAGAGGGTAGAGACACAATGGGAAGGTGGAATTGTTGTTGTAGAGAGAGGGTAGAGATACAATGGGATGGTGGAATTGTTCTTGTAGAGAGAGGGTAGAGACACAATGGGATGGGGGAATTGTTCTTGTAGAGAGGGTAGAGACACAATTGGATGGTGGCAATTGTTCTTGTAGAGAGGATAGAGACACAATGGGATGGGGGAATTGTTCTTGTAGAGAGGGCAGAGAACACAATGGGATGGTGGAATTGTTCTTGTAGAGAGGGTAGAGACAGAATGGGATGGTGGAATTGTTCTTGTAGAGAGCGCAGAGACACAATGGGATGGTGGAATTGTTCTTGTAGAGAGGGCAGAGACACAATGGGATGATGGAATTGTTCTTGTAGAGAGGGTAGAGACACAATTGGACGGTGGAATGGTTCTTGTAGAGAGGATAGAGACACAGTGGGATGGGGGAATTGTTCTTGTAGAGAGGGTAGAGACACAATTAGATGGTGGAATTGTTCTTGTAGAGAGGATAGAGACACAATGGGATAGGGGAATTGTTCTTGTAGAGAGAGAGCGTAGAGACACAATGGGATAGGGGAATTGTTCTTGTAGAGAGGGTAGAGACACAATGGGATGGTGGAATTGTTCTTGTGGAGAGAGGGTAGAGATACAATGGGATGATGGAACTGTTCTTGTAGAGAGAGAGGGTAGAGACACAATGGGATGGTGGAATTGTTCTTGTAGAGAGGGTAGAGACACAATTGGATGGTGGAATTGTTCTTGTAGAGAGGAGAGAGACACAATGGGATGGGGGAATTGTTCTTGTAGAGAGGGCAGAGACACAATGGGATGGTGGAATTGTTCTTGTAGAGAGAGGGTAGAAACACAATGGGATGGGGGAATTGTTCTTGTAGAGAGAGAGGGTAGAAACACAATGGGATGGGGGAACTGTTCTTGTAGAGGGAGAAGGTAGAGACACAATGGGATGGTGGAATTGTTCTTGCAGAGAGAGGGTAGAAACACAATGGGATGGGGGAATTGTTCTTGTAGAGAGAGGGTAGAGATACAATGGGATGGTGGAATTGTTCTTGTAGAGCGAGGGTAGAGACACAATGGGATGGTGGAATTCTTCTTGTAGAGAGGGTAGAGACACAATTGGATGGTGGAATTGTTCTTGTAGAGAGGATAGAGACACAATGGGATGGGGGAATTGTTCTTGTAGAGAGGGCAGAGACACAATGGGATGGTGGAATTGTTCTTGTAGAGAGGGTAGAGACACAATGGGATGGTGGAATTGTTCTTGTAGAGAGGGCAGAGACACAATGGGAAGGTGGAATTGTTCTTGTAGAGAGAGAGGGTAAAAACACAGTGGGAGGGGAAATTGTTCTTGTAGAAAGAGAAGGTAGAAACACAAAGGGATGTGGGAATTGTTCTTGTAGAGAGGGTAGAGACACAATGGGTTGGTGGAATTGTTCTTGCAGAGAGGGCAGATACACAATGTGATGGTGGAATCGTTCTTGTAGGGAGGGTAGAGACACAATGGGATGGTGGAATTGTTCTTATAAAGAGAGTGTAGAGACACAATGGGATGTGGGAATTGTTCTTGTAGAGGGAGAGGGTTGAGACACAGTCGGATGGTGGAATTGTCCTTGTAGAGAGAGAAGGTAGAGACACAATGGGATGGGGGAATTGTTCTTGTAGAGAGAGAGGGTAAAAACATAATGGCATGGGGAATTGTTCTTGTAGCGAGAGAGGGTAGAAACACAATGGGATGGTGGAATTGTTCTTGTAGAGAGGGTAGAGACACAATTGGATGGTGGAATTGTTCTTGTAGAGAGAGGGAAGAGATACAAAGGGAAGGGGGAATTGTTCTTGTAGAGAAGGGGAAGAGATACAATGGGATGATGGAATTGTTCTTTTAGAGAGGGTAGAAACACAATGGGATGGGGGAATTGTTCTTGTAGAGAGAGAGGTACAGACACAATGGAATAGGGGAATTGTTCTTGTAGAGAGGGCAGAGACACAATGGGATGGTGGAATTGTTCTTGTAGAGAGAGGGTAGAGACACAATGGGATGGTGGAATTGTTCTTGTAGAGAGAGGGTAGAGACACAATGGGATGGGGGAATTGTTCTTGTAGAGAGGGTAGAGACACAATGGGATGGTGGAATTGTTCTTGTAGAGAGAGGGTAGAAACACAATGGGATGGGGGAATTGTTCTTGTAGAGAGAGGGTAGAGACACAATGGGATGGTGGAATTGTTCTTGTAGAGAGAGGGTAGAGACACAATGGGATGGTGGAATTGTTCTTGTAGAGAGGGTAGAGACACAATTGGATGGTGGAATTGTTCTTGTAGAGAGGATAGAGACACAATGGGATGGGGGAATTGTTCTTGTAGAGAGGGCAGAGACACAATGGGATGGTGGAATTGTTCTTGTAGAGAGGGTAGAGACACAATGGGATGGTGGAATTGTTCTTGTAGAGAGGGCAGAGACACAATGGGAAGGTGGAATTGTTCTTGTAGAGAGGGCAGAGACACAATGGGATGATGGAATTGTTCTTGTAGAGAGAGAGGGTAAAAACACAGTGGGATGGGGAAATTGTTCTTGTAGAAAGAGAGGGTAGAAACGCAAAGGGATGGGGGAATTGTTCTTGTAGAGAGGGTAGAGACACAATGGGTTGGTGGAATTGTTCTTGCAGAGAGGGCAGATACACAATGTGATGGTGGAATCGTTCTTGTAGAGAGGGTAGAGACACAATGGGATGGTGGAATTGTTCTTGTAGAGAGAGTGTAGAGACACAATGGGATGTGGGAATTGATCTTGTAGAGGGAGAGGGTTGAGACACAGTCGGATGGTGGAATTGTCCTTGTAGAGAGAGAAGGTAGAGACACAATGGGATGGGGGAATTGTTCTTGTAGAGAGAGAGGATAGAGACACAATGGAATGGGGGAATTGTTCTTGAAGAGAGAGGGTAGAGATACAAAGGGAAGGGGGAATTGTTCTTGTAGAGAAGGGGAAGAGATACAATGGGATGATGGAATTGTTCTTTTAGAGAGGGTAAAAAATACAATGGGATGGGGGAATTGTTCTGGTAGAGAGAGAGAGTACAGCCACAATGGAATAGGGGAACTGTTCTTGTAGAGAGGGTAGAGACACAATGGGATGGTGGAAATGTTCTTGTAGAGAGGGCAGAGACACAATGGGATGGTGGAATTGTTCTTGTAGAGAGGGCAGAGACACAATGGGATGATGGAATTGTTCTTGTAGCGAGAGAGGGTAGAAACACAATGTGATGGTGAAATTGTTCTTGTAGAGAGGGTAGAGACACAATTGGATGGTGGAATTGTTCTTGTAGAGAGGATAGAGACACAATGGGATGGGGGAATTGATCTTGTAGAGAGAGGGTAGAGATACAATAGGAAGGTGGAATTGTTCTTGTAGAGGAGGGGTAGAGATACAATGGGATGAAGGAATTGTTCTAGTAGAGAGGGTAAAAAACACAATGGGATGGGGGAATTGTTCCTGTAGAGAGAGAGAGTACAGCCACAATGGAATAGGGGAACTGTTCTTGTAGAGAGGGCAGAGACACAATGGGATGGTGGAATTGTTCTTGAAGAGCGGGCAGAGACACAATGGGATAGTGGAATTGTTCTTGTAGAGAGGGTAGAGACACAATGGGATGATGGAATTGTTCTTGTAGATAGAGGGTAGAGACACAATGGGATGGTGGAATTGTTCTTGTAGGGAGAGAGGGTAGAGACACAATGGGATGGTGGCATTATTCTTGTAGAGAGGGTAGAGACACAATTGGATGGTGGAATTGTTCTTGTAGAGAGGATAGAGACACAATGGGATGGGGGAATTGTTCTTATAGAGAGGGCAGAGACACAATCGGATGGTGGAATTGTTCTTGTTGAGAGGGCAGAGAAACAATGGGATGGTGGAATTGTTCTTGTAGAGAGAGGGTAGAAACACAATGGGATGGGGGAATTGCTCTAGTAGAGAGAGAGGGTAGAAACACAATGGTATGGGGGAATTGTTCTTGTAGAGAGAGAAGGTAGAGACACAATGGGATGGGGGAATTGTTCTTGTAGAGAGGGCAGAGACACAATGGGACGGTGGAATTGTTCTTGTAGAGAGGGCAGAGACACAATGGGATGGTGGAATTGTTCTTGTAGAGAGATTAGAGACACAATGGGATGATGGAATTGTTCTTGTAGAGAGAGGGTAGAAACACAATGGGATGGGGGAATTCTTCTTGTAGAGAGAGAGGGTAAAAACACAGTGGGATGGGGGAATTGTTCTTGTAGAGAGAGAGGGTAGAAACACAATGGGATGGGGGAATTGTTCTTGTAGAGAGAGAGGGTAGAGACAGAATGGGATGGGGGAATTGTTCTTGTAGAGAGAGGGTAGAGACACAGTGGGATGGTGGAATTGTTCTTGTATAGAGGGTAGAGACACAATGGGATGGTGGAATTGTTCTTGTAGAGAGGGCAGAGACACAATGGGATGGTGGAATTGTTCTTGTAGAGAAAGGGTAGAGATATAATGGGATGGTGGAATTGCTCTTGTAGAGAGAGGGTAGAGACACAGTGGGATGGTGGAATTGTTCTTGTAGAGAATGTAGAGACAGAATGGGATGGTAGAATTGTTCTTGTAGAGAGGATAGAGACACAATGGGATGGTGGAATTGTTCTTGGACAGAGGGCAGAGACACAATGGGATGGTGGAATTGTTCTTGTAGAGAGGGTAGAGACACAATGGGATGGTGGAAATGTTCTTGTAGAGAGGGCAGAGACACAATGGGATGGTGGAATTGTTCTTGTAGAGAGGGCAGAGACACAATGGGATGATGGAATTGTTCTTGTAGAGAGAGATGGTAAAAACACAGTGGGATGGGGGAATTGTTCTTTTAGAAAGAGAGGGTAGAAACATAATGGCATGGGGAATTCTTCTTGTAGCTAGAGAGGGTAGAAACACAATGTGATGGTGAAATTGTTCTTGTAGAGAGGGTAGAGACACAATTGGATGGTGGAATTGTTCTTGCAGAGAGGATAGAGACACAATGGGATGGGGGAATTGTTCTTGTAGAGAGAGGGGTAGAGATACAATAGGAAGGTGGAATTGTTCTTGTAGAGGAGGGGTAGAGATACAATGGGATGAAGGAATTGTTCTTGTAGAGAGGGTAAAAAACACAATGGGATGGGGGAATTGTTCCTGTAGAGAGAGAGAGTACAGCCACAATGGAATAGGGGGAATTGTTCTTGTAGAGAGGGCAGAGACACAATGGGATGGTGGAATTGTTCTTGAAGAGAGGGTAGAGACACAATGGGATGGGGAAATTGTTCTTGTAGAGAGAGGGTAGAGATACAATGGGATGGTGGAATTGCTCTTGTAGATAGAGGGTAGAGACACAATGGGATGGTGGAATTGTTCTTGTAGAGAGGGTAGAGACACAATGGGATGGTGAAATTGTTCTTGTAGAGAGAGAGGGCAGAAACACAATGGGATGGGGGAATTGTTCTTGTAGAGAGAGAGGGTAAAAACACAATGGCATGGGGAATTGTTCTTGTAGGGAGAGAGGGTAGAGACACAATGGGATGGTGGAATTGTTCTTGTAGAGAGGGTAGAGACACAATTGGATGGTGGAATTGTTCTTGTAGAGAGGATAGAGACACAATGGGATGGGGGAATTGTTCTTATAGAGAGGGCAGAGACACAATGGGATGGTGGAATTGTTCTTGTAGAGAGGGCAGAGAAACAATGGGATGGTGGAATTGTTCTTGTAGAGAGAGGGTAGAAACACAATGGGATGGGGGAATTGCTCTTGTAGAGAGAGAGGGTAGAAACACAATGGGATGGGGGAATTGTTCTTGTAGAGAGAGAAGGTAGAGACACAATGGGATGGGGGAATTGTTCTTGTAGAGAGGGCAGAGACACAATGGGATGGTGGAATTGTTCTTGTAGAGAGGGCAGAGACACAATGGGATGGTGGAATTGTTCTTGTAGAGAGGTTAGAGACACAATGGGATGATGGAATTGTTCTTGTAGAGAGAGGGTAGAAACACAATGGGATGGGGGAATTGTTCTTGTAGAGAGAGAGGGTAAAAACACAATGGCATGGGGAATTGTTCTTGCAGAGAGAGAGGGTAGAGACACAATGGGTTGGTGGAATTGTTCTTGTAGAGAGGGTAGAGATACAATTGGATGGTGAAATTGTTCTTATAGAGAGGATAGAGACACAATGGGAGGGGGGAATTGTTCTTATAGAGAGGGCAGAGACACAATGGGATGGTGGAATTGTTCTTGTAGAGAGGGCAGAGACACAATGGGATAGGGGAACTGTACTTGTAGAGAGGGTACAGCCATAATGGGATAGGGGAATTGTTCTTGTAGAGAGGCTAGAGACACAATGGGATGGTGGAATTGTTCTTGTAGAGAGGGTAGAGACACAATGGGATGGTGGAATCGTTCTTGTAGAGAGGGTAGAGACACAATGCGATGGTGGAATTGTTCTTGTAGAGAGAGAGTAGAGACACAATGGGATGGTGGAATGGTTCTTGTAGAGAGAGGATAGAGACACAATGGGATGGGGGAATTGTTCTTGTAGAGAGAGGGTAGAGACACAATGGGATGGTGGAATTGTTCTTGTAGAGAGGGTAGAGACACAATTGGATGGTGGAATTGTTCTTGTAGAGAGGATAGAGACACAATGGGATGGGGGAATTGTTCTTGTAGAGAGGGCAGAGACACAATGGGATGGTGCAATTGTTCTTGTAGAGCGGGCAGAGACACAATGGGATGGTGGAATTGTTCTTGTAGAGAGGGTAGAGATACAATGGGATGATGGAATTGTTCTTGTAGAGAGAGGGTAGAGACACAATGGGATGGTGGAATTGTTCTTGTAGAGAGGGTAGAGACACAATGGGATGGTGGAATTGTTCTCGTAGAGAGAGAGGGTAGAAACACAATGGGATGGGGGAATTGTTCTTGTAGAGAGAGAGGGTAAAAACACAATGGCATGGGGAATTGTTCTTGTAGAGAGAGAGGGTAGAGACACAATGGGATGGGGGAATTGTTCTTGTAGAGAGAGATGTTAAAAACACAGTGGGAAGGGGGAATTGTTCTTGTAGAGAGGGCAGAGACACAATGGGATGGTGGAATTGTTCTTGTAGAGAGAGGATAGAGACACAATGGGATGGTGGAATGGTTCTTGTAGAGAGAGGATAGAGACACAATGGGATGGGGGAATTGTTCTTGTAGAGAGAGGGTAGAGACACAATGGGATGGTGGAACTGTTTTTGTAGAGAGAGGATAGAGACACAATGGGATGGTGGAATTGTTCTTGTAGAGAGAGGGTAGAAACACAATGGGATGGGGGAATTGTTCTTGTAGAGAGAGAGGGTAAAAACACAGTGGGATGGGGGAATTGTTCTTGTAGAGAGGGTAGAGACACAATGGGATGGTGGAATTGTTCTTGTAGAGAGGGTAGAGACACAATGGGATGGTGGAATTGTTCTTGTAGAGAGAGGATAGAGACACAATGGGATGGGGGAATTGTTCTTGTAGAGAGAGGGTAGAGACACAATGGGATGGTGGAATTGTTCTTGTAGAGAGGGTAGAGACACAATTGGATGGTGGAATTGTTCTTGTAGAGAGGATAGAGACACAATGGGATGGGGGAATTGTTCTTGTAGAGAGGGCAGAGACACAATGGGATGGTGGAATTGTTCTTGTAGAGCGGGCAGAGACACAATGGGATGGTGGAATTGTTCTTGTAGAGAGGGTAGAGACACAATGGGATGATGGAATTGTTCTTGTAGAGAGAGGGTAGAAACACAATGGGATGGTGGAATTGTTCTTGTAGAGAGAGGGTAGAGACACAATGGGATGGTGGAATTGTTCTTGTAGAGAGGGCAGAGACACAATGGGATGGTGGAATTGTTCTTGTAGAGAGAGGGTAGAGACACAATGGGATGGTGGAATTGTTCTTGTAGAGAGAGAGTAGAGACACAATGGGATGGGGGAATTGTTCTTGTAGAGAGGGTAGAGACACAATGGGATGGTGGAATTGTTCTTGTAGAGAGAGGGTAGAGACACAATGGGATGGTGGAATTGTTCTTGTAGAGAGAGGGTAGAGACACAATGGGATGGTGGAATTGTTCTTGTAGAGAGGGTAAAAACACAATGGCATGGGGAATTGTTCTTGTAGAGAGAGGGTAGAGACACAATGGGATGGTGGAATTGTTCTTGTAGAGAGAGGGTAGAGACACAATGGGATGGTGGAATTGTTCTTGTAGAGAGGGTAGAGACACAATGGGATGGTGGAATTGTTCTTGTAGAGAGGGCAGAGACACAATGGGATGGTGGAATTGTTCTTGTAGAGAGAGGGTAGAGACACAATGGGATGGTGGAATTGTTCTTGTAGAGAGAGGGTAGAGATACAATGGGATGGTGGAATTGCTCTTGTAGATAGAGGGTAGAGACACAATGGGATGGTGGAATTGTTCTTGTAGGGAGAGAGGGTAGAGACACAATGGGATGGTGGAATTGTTCTTGTAGAGAGGGTAGAGACACAATTGGATGGTGGAATTGTTCTTGTAGAGAGGATAGAGACACAATGGGATGGGGGAATTGTTCTTATAGAGAGGGCAGAGACACAATCGGATGGTGGAATTGTTCTTGTAGAGAGGGCAGAGAAACAATGGGATGGTGGAATTGTTCTTGTAGAGAGAGGGTAGAAACACAATGGGATGGGGGAATTGCTCTTGTAGAGAGAGAGGGTAGAAACACAATGGTATGGGGGAATTGTTCTTGTAGAGAGAGAAGGTAGAGACACAATGGGATGGGGGAATTGTTCTTGTAGAGAGGGCAGAGACACAATGGGACGGTGGAATTGTTCTTGTAGAGAGGGTAGAGACACAATGGGATGGTGGAATTGTTCTTGTAGAGAGGGTAGAGACACAATGGGATGGTGGAATTGTTCTTGTAGAGAGGATAGAGACACAATGGGATGGGGGAATTGTTCTTATAGAGAGGGCAGAGACACAATCGGATGGTGGAATTGTTCTTGTAGAGAGGGCAGAGAAACAATGGGATGGTGGAATTGTTCTTGTAGAGAGAGGGTAGAAACACAATGGGATGGGGGAATTGCTCTTGTAGAGAGAGAGGGTAGAAACACAATGGGATGGGGGAATTGTTCTTGTAGAGAGAGAAGGTAGAGACACAATGGGATGGGGGAATTGTTCTTGTAGAGAGGGCAGAGACACAATGGGATGGTGGAATTGTTCTTGTAGAGAGGGCAGAGACACAATGGGATGGTGGAATTGTTCTTGTAGAGAGGTTAGAGACACAATGGGATGATGGAATTGTTCTTGTAGAGAGAGGGTAGAAACACAATGGGATGGGGGAATTCTTCTTGTAGAGAGAGAGGGTAAAAACACAGTGGGATGGGGGAATTGTTCTTGTAGAGAGAGGGTAGAAACACAATGGGATGGGGGAATTGTTCTTGTAGAGAGAGAGGGTAGAGACAGAATGGGATGGGGGAATTGTTCTTGTAGAGAGAGGGTAGAGACACAGTGGGATGGTGGAATTGTTCTTGTAGAGAGGGTAGAGACACAATGGGATGGTGGAATTGTTCTTGTAGAGAGGGCAGAGACACAATGGGATGGTGGAATTGTTCTTGTAGAGAGAGGGTAGAGATACAATGGGATGGTGGAATTGTTCTTGTAGAGAGAGGGTAGAGACACAGTGGGATGGTGGAATTGTTCTTGTAGAGAGGGTAGAGACACAATTGGATGGTAGAATTGTTCTTGTAGAGAGGATAGAGACACAATGGGATGGGGGAATTGTTCTTGGACAGAGGGCAGAGACACAATGGGATGGTGGAATTGTTCTTGTAGAGAGGGTAGAGACACAATGGGATGGTGGAATTGTTCTTGTAGAGAGGGCAGAGACACAATGGGATGGTGGAATTGTTCTTGTAGAGAGGGCAGAGACACAATGGGATGATGGAATTGTTCTTGTAGAGAGAGAGGGTAAAAACACAGTGGGATGGGGGAATTGTTCTTGTAGAAAGAGAGGGTAGAAACATAATGGCATGGGGAATTCTTCTTGTAGCGAGAGAGGGTAGAAACACAATGGGATGGTGAAATTGTTCTTGTAGAGAGGGTAGAGACACAATTGGATGGTGGAATTGTTCTTGCAGAGAGGATAGAGACACAATGGGATGGGGGAATTGTTCTTGTAGAGAGAGGGGTAGAGATACAATAGGAAGGTGGAATTGTTCTTGTAGAGGAGGGGTAGAGATACAATGGGATGAAGGAATTGTTCTTGTAGAGAGGGTAAAAAACACAATGGGATGGGGGAATTGTTCCTGTAGAGAGAGAGAGTACAGCCACAATGGAATAGGGGAACTGTTCTTGTAGAGAGGGCAGAGACACAATGGGATGGTGGAATTGTTCTTGAAGAGAGGGTAGAGACACAATGGGATGGGGGAATTGTTCTTGTAGAGAGAGGGTAGAGATACAATGGGATGGTGGAATTGCTCTTGTAGATAGAGGGTAGAGACACAATGGGATGGTGGAATTGTTCTTGTAGAGAGGGTAGAGACACAATGGGATGGTGAAATTGTTCTTGTAGAGAGAGAGGGCAGAAACACAATGGGATGGGGGAATTGTTCTTGTAGAGAGAGAGGGTAAAAACACAATGGCATGGGGAATTGTTCTTGTAGGGAGAGAGGGTAGAGACACAATGGGATGGTGGAATTGTTCTTGTAGAGAGGGTAGAGACACAATTGGATGGTGGAATTGTTCTTGTAGAGAGGATAGAGATACAATGGGATGGGGGAATTGTTCTTATAGAGAGGGCAGAGACACAATGGGATGGTGGAATTGTTCTTGTAGAGAGGGCAGAGAAACAATGGGATGGTGGAATTGTTCTTGTAGAGAGAGGGTAGAAACACAATGGGATGGGGGAATTGCTCTTGTAGAGAGAGAGGGTAGAAACACAATGGGATGGGGGAATTGTTCTTGTAGAGAGAGAAGGTAGAGACACAATGGGATGGGGGAATTGTTCTTGTAGAGAGGGCAGAGACACAATGGGATGGTGGAATTGTTCTTGTAGAGAGGGCAGAGACACAATGGGATGGTGGAATTGTTCTTGTAGAGAGGTTAGAGACACAATGGGATGATGGAATTGTTCTTGTAGAGAGAGGGTAGAAACACAATGGGATGGGGGAATTGTTCTTGTAGAGAGAGAGGGTAAAAACACAATGGCATGGGGAATTGTTCTTGTAGAGAGAGAGGGTAGAGACACAATGGGATGGTGGAATTGTTCTTGTAGAGAGGGTAGAGACACAATTGGATGGTGGAATTGTTCTTATAGAGAGGATAGAGACACAATGGGATGGGGAATTGTTCTTATAGAGAGGGCAGAGACACAATGGGATGGTGGAATTGTTCTTGTAGAGAGGGCAGAGACACAATGGGATAGGGGAACTGTACTTGTAGAGAGGGTACAGCCATAATGGGATAGGGGAATTGTTCTTGTAGAGAGGCTAGAGACACAATGGGATGGTGGAATTGTTCTTGTAGAGAGGGTAGAGACACAATGGGATGGTGGAATCGTTCTTGTAGAGAGGGTAGAGACACAATGCGATGGTGGAATTGTTCTTGTAGAGAGAGAGTAGAGACACAATGGGATGGTGGAATGGTTCTTGTAGAGAGAGGATAGAGACACAATGGGATGGGGGAATTGTTCTTGTACAGAGAGGGTAGAGACACAATGGGATGGTGGAATTGTTCTTGTAGAGAGGGTAGAGACACAATTGGATGGTGGAATTGTTCCTGGTAGAGAGGATAGAGACACAATGGGATGGGGGAATTGTTCTTGTAGAGAGGGCAGAGACACAATGGGATGGTGCAATTGTTCTTGTAGAGCGGGCAGAGACACAATGGGATGGTGGAATTGTTCTTGTAGAGAGGGTAGAGACACAATGGGATGATGGAATTGTTCTTGTAGAGAGAGGGTAGAAACACAATGGGATGGTGGAATTGTTCTTGTAGAGAGGGTAGAGACACAATGAGACGGTGGAATTGTTCTTGTAGAGAGAGAGGGTAGAAACACAATGGGATGGGGGAATTGTTCTTGTAGAGAGAGAGGGTAAAAACACAATGGCATGGGGAATTGTTCTTGTAGAGAGGATAGAGACACAATGGGATGGGGGAATTGTTCTTGTAGAGAGAGGGTAGAGACACAATGGGATGGTGGAACTGTTTTTGTAGAGAGAGGATAGAGACACAATGGGATGGTGGAATTGTTCTTGTAGAGAGAGGGTAGAAACACAATGGGATGGGGGAATTGTTCTTGTAGAGAGAGATGTTAAAAACACAGTGGGAAGGGGGAATTGTTCTTGTAGAGAGGGCAGAGACACAATGGGATGGTGGAATTGTTCTTGTAGAGAGGATAGAGACACAATGGGATGGTGGAATTGTTCTTGTAGAGAGAGGGTAGAGACACAATGGGATGGTGGAATTGTTCTTGTAGAGAGAGGGTAGAGACACAATGGGATGGTGGAATTGTTCTTGTAGAGAGGGTAGAGACACAATGGGATGGTGGAATTGTTCTTGTAGAGAGAGGGTAGAAACACAATGGGATGGGGGAATTGTTCTTGTAGAGAGGGTAAAAACACAATGGCATGGGGAATTGTTCTTGTAGGGAGAGAGGGTAGAGACACAATGGGATGGTGGAATTGTTCTTGTAGAGAGGGTAGAGACACAATTGGATGGTGGAATTGTTCTTGTAGAGAGGATAGAGACACAATGGGATGGGGGAATTGTTCTTATAGAGAGGGCAGAGACACAATGGGATGGTGGAATTGTTCTTGTAGAGAGGGCAGAGAAACAATGGGATGGTGGAATTGTTCTTGTAGAGAGAGGGTAGAAACACAATGGGATGGGGGAATTGCTCTTGTAGAGAGAGAGGGTAAAAACACAGTGGGATGGGGGAATTGTTCTTGTAGAGAGAGAGGGTAGAAACACAATGGGATGGGGGAATTGTTCTTGTAGAGAGAGAGGGTAGAGACAGAATGGGATGGGGGAATTGTTCTTGTAGAGAGAGGGTAGAGATATAATGGGATGGTGGAATTGTTCTTGTAGAGAGAGGGTAGAGACACAGTGGGATGGTGGAATTGTTCTTGTATAGAGGGTAGAGACACAATGGGATGGTGGAATTGTTCTTGTAGAGAGGGCAGAGACACAATGGGATGGTGGAATTGTTCTTGTAGCGAGGGTAGAGACACAATGGGATGGTGGAATTGTTCTTGTAGGAGAGGGCAGAGACACAATGGGATAGGGGAACTGTTCTTGTAGAGAGGGTAGAGCCATAATGGGATAGGGGAATTGTTCTTGTAGAGAGACTAGAGACACAATGGGATGGTGGAATTGTTCTTGTAGAGAGGGTAGAGACACAATGGGATGGTGGAATCGTTCTTGTAGAGAGTGTAGAGACACAATGCGATGGTGGAATTGTTCTTGTAGAGAGAGAGTAGAGACACAATGGGATGGTGGAATGGTTCTTGTAGAGAGAGGATAGAGACACAATGGGATGGGGGAATTGTTCTTGTAGAGAGAGGGTAGAGACACAATGGGATGGTGGAATTGTTCTTGTAGAGAGGGTAGAGACACAATTGGATGGTGGAATTGTTCTTGTAGAGAGGATAGAGACACAATGGGATGGGGGAATTGTTCTTGTAGAGAGGGCAGAGACACAATGGGATGGTGCAATTGTTCTTGTAGAGCGGGCAGAGACACAATGGGATGGTGGAATTGTTCTTGTAGAGAGGGTAGAAACACAATGGAATGGTGGAATTGTTCTTGTAGAGAGAGGGTAGAGATACAATGGGATGGGGGAATTGTTCTTGTAGAGAGGGCAGAGACACAATGGGATGGTGCAATTGTTCTTGTAGAGCGGGCAGAGACACAATGGGATGATGGAATTGTTCTTGTACAGAGAGGGTAGAAACACAATGGGATGGTGGAATTGTTCTTGTAGAGAGAGGGTAGAGACACAATGGGATGGTGGAATTGTTCTTGTAGAGAGAGGGTAGAGATACAATGGGATGGTGGAATTGCTCTTGTAGAGAGAGGGTAGAGACACAATGGGATGGTGGAATTGTTCTTGTAGAGAGGGTAGAGACACAATGGGATGGTGGAATTGTTCTTGTAGAGAGAGGGTAGAAACACAATGGGATGGGGGAATTGTTCTTGTAGAGAGAGAGGGTAAAAACACAATGGCATGGGGAATTGTTCTTGTAGAGAGAGAGGGTAGAGACACAATGGGATGGTGGAATTGTTCTTGTAGAGAGGGTAGAGACACAATTGGATGGTGGAATTGTTCTTGTAGAGAGGATAGAGACACAATGGGATGGGGGAATTGTTCTTATAGAGAGGGCAGAGACACAATGAGATGGTGGAATTGTTCTTGTAGAGAGGGCAGAGAAACAATGGGATGGTGGAATTGTTCTTGTAGAGAGAGGGTAGAAACACAATGGGATGGGGGAATTGCTCTTGTAGAGAGAGAGGGTAAAAACACAGTGGGATGGGGGAATTGTTCTTGTAGAGAGAGAAGGTAGAGACACAATGGGATGGGGGAATTGTTCTTGTACAGAGGGCAGAGACACAATGGGATGGTGGAATTGTTCTTGTAGAGAGGGCAGAGACACAATCGGATGGTGGAATTGTTCTTGTAGAGAGGTTAGAGACACAATGGGATGATGGAATTGTTCTTGTAGAGAGAGGGTAGAAACACAATGGGATGGGGGAATTGTTCTTGTAGAGAGGGTAAAAACACATTGGCATGGGGAATTGTTCTTGTAGAGAGAGAGGGTAGAGACACAATGGGATGGTGGAATTGTTCTTGTAGAGAGGGTAGAGACACAATTGGATGGTGGAATTGTTCTTATAGAGAGGATAGAGACACAATGGGATGGGGGAATCGTTCTTGTAGAGAGGGCAGAGAAACAATGGGATGGCGGAATTGTTCTTGTAGAGAGGGTAGAAACGCAATGGGATGGGGGAATTGTTCGTAGAGAGAGAGGGTAAAAACACAGTGGGATGGGGGAATTCTTCTTGTAGAGAGGGAGGGTAGAAAGATAATGGGATGGTGGAATTGTTCTTGTAGAGAGGGTAGAGACACAATTGGATGGTAGAATTGTTCTTGTAGAGAGGATAGAGACACAATGGGATGGGGGAATTGTTCTTATAGAGAGGGCAGAGACACAATGGGATGGTGGAATTGTTCTTGTAGAGAGGGTAGAGAAACAATGGGATGGTGGAATTGTTCTTGTAGAGAGAGGGTAGAAACACAATGGGATGGGGGAATTGCTCTTGTAGAGAGAGAGGGTAAAAACACAGTGGGATGGGGGAATTGTTCTTGTAGAGAGAGAGGGTAGAAACACAATGGTATGGGGGAATTGTTCTTGTAGAGAGAGAAGGTAGAGACACAATGGGATGGAGGAATTGTTCTTGTAGAGAGGGCAGAGACACAATGGGATGGTGGAATTGTTCTTGTAGAGAGGGTAGAGACACAATGGGATGGTGGAATTGTTCTTGTAGAGAGGGTAGAGACACAATGGGATGGTGGAATTGTTCTTGTAGAGAGGGCAGAGACACAATGGGATGGTGGAATTGTTCTTGTAGAGAGAGGGTAAAAACACAATGGGATGGGGGAATTGTTCTTGTAGAGAGAGGGTAGAGACACAATGGGATGGTGGAATTGTTCTTGTAGAGAGGGTAGAGACACAATGGGATGGTGGAATTGTTCTTGTAGAGAGGGCTAGAGACACAATGGGATGGTGGAATTGTTCTTGTAGAGAGGGTAGAGACACAATGGGATGGTGGAATTGTTCTTGTAGAGAGAGGGTAGAAACACAATGGGATGGGGGAATTGTTCTTGTAGAGAGAGGGTAGAAACACAATGGGATGGGGGAATTGTTCTTGTAGAGAGAGAGGGTAGAGACACAATGGGATGGGGGAATTGTTCTTGTAGAGAGAGGGTAGAGACACAATGGGATGGTGGAATTGTTCTTGTAGAGAGAGGGTAGAGACACAATGGGATGGTGGAATTGTTCTTGTAGAGAGAGGGTAGAGACACAATGGGATGGTGGAATTGTTCTTGTAGAGAGAGGGTAGAGACACAATGGGATGGTGGAATTGTTCTTGTAGAGAGAGGGTAGAGACACAATGGGATGGTGGAATTGTTCTTGTAGAGAGGGTAGAGACACAATGGGATGGTGGAATTGTTCTTGTAGAGAGGGTAGAGACACAATGGGATGGTGGAATTGTTCTTGTAGAGAGGGTAGAGACACAATGGGATGGTGGAATTGTTCTTGTAGCGAGAGAGGGTAGAAACACAATGGGATGGTGAAATTGTTCTTGTAGAGAGGGTAGAGACACAATTGGATGGTGGAATTGTTCTTGTAGAGAGGATAGAGACACAATGGGATGGGGGAATTGTTCTTGTAGAGAGAGGGTAGAGACACAATGGGATGGTGGAATTGTTCTTGTAGAGAGAGAGTAGAGACACAATGGGATGATGGAATTGTTCTTGTAGAGAGAGAGGGTAAAAACACAGTGGGATGGGGGAATTGTTCTTGTAGAGAGAGAGAGTACAGCCACAATGGAATAGGGGAACTGTTCTTGTAGAGAGGGCAGAGACACAATGGGATGGTGGAATTGTTCTTGAAGAGCGGGCAGAGACACAATGGGATAGTGGAATTGTTCTTGTAGAGAGGGTAGAGACACAATGGGATGATGGAATTGTTCTTGTAGAGAGAAGGTAGAAACACAATGGGATGGTGGAATTGTTCTTGTAGAGAGAGGGTAGAGATACAATGGGATGGTGGAATTGTTCTTGTAGAGAGAGGGTAGAGACACAATGGGATGGTGGAATTGTTCTTGTAGAGAGAGGGTAGAGACACAATGGGATGGTGGAATTGTTCTTGTAGAGAGGGTAGAGACACAATTGGATGGTGGAATTGTTCTTGTAGAGAGGATAGAGACACAATGGGATGGGGGAATTGTTCTTGTAGAGAGGGCAGAGACACAATGGGATGGTGGAATTGTTCTTGTAGAGAGGGCAGAGACACAATGGGATGGTGGAATTGTTCTTGTAGAGAGAGGGTAGAAACACAATGGGATGGGGGAATTGTTCTTGTAGAGAGAGAGGGTAGAAACACAATGGGATGGGGGAATTGTTCATGTAGAGAGAGAAGGAGAGACACAATGGGATGGGGGAATTGTTCTTGTAGAGAGGGCAGAGACACAATGGGATGGTGGAATTGTTCTTGTAGAGAGGGCAGAGACACAATGGGATGGTGGAATTGTTCTTGTAGAGAGGTTAGAGACACAATGGGATGATGGAATTGTTCTTGTAGAGAGAGGGTAGAAACACAATGGGATGGGGGAATTCTTCTTGTAGAGAGAGAGGGTAAAAACACAGTGGGATGGGGGAATTGTTCTTGTAGAGAGAGAGGGTAGAAACACAATGGGATGGGGGAATTGTTCTTGTAGAGAGAGAGGGTAGAGACAGAATGGGATGGGGGAATTGTTCTTGTAGAGAGAGGGTAGAGACACAGTGGGATGGTGGAATTGTTCTTGTAGAGAGGGTAGAGACACAATGGGATGGTGGAATTGTTCTTGTAGAGAGGGCAGAGACACAATGGGATGGTGGAATTGTTCTTGTAGAGAGGGTAGAGATATAATGGGATGGTGGAATTGTTCTTGTAGAGAGAGGGTACAGATACAATGGGATGGTGGAATTGTTGTTGTAGAGAGAGGGTATAGATACAGTGGGATGGTGGAATTGTTCTTGTAGAGAGAGGATAGAGACACAATGGGATGGGGAATTGTTCTTGTAGAGAGGGCAGAGACACAATGGGATGGTGGAATTGTTCTTGTAGAGAGGGTAGAGACACAATGGGATGGTGGAATTGTTCTTGTAGAGAGGGCAGAGACACAATGGGATGGTGGAATTGTTCTTGTAGAGAGGGCAGAGACACAATGGGATGATGGAATTGTTCTTGTAGAGAGAGAGGGTAAAAACACAGTGGGATGGGGGAATTGTTCTTGTAGAAAGAGAGGGTAGAAACATAATGGCATGGGGAATTCTTCTTGTAGCGAGAGAGGGTAGAAACACAATGGGATGGTGAAATTGTTCTTGTAGAGAGGGTAGAGACACAATTGGATGGTGGAATTGTTCTTGTAGAGAGGATAGAGACACAATGGGATGGGGGAATTGTTCTTGTAGAGAGAGGGTAGAGACACAATGGGATGGTGGAATTGTTCTTGTAGAGGAGGGGTAGAGATACAATGGGATGATGGAATTGTTCTTGTAGAGAGGGTAAAAAACACAATGGGATGGGGGAATTGTTCTTGTAGAGAGAGAGGGTAGAAACACAATGGGATGGTGGAATTGTTCTTGTAGAGAGGGTAGAGACACAATGGGATGGTGGAATTGTTCTTGTAGAGAGGGTAGAGACACAATGGGATGGGGGAATTGTTCTTGTAGAGAGGGTAGAGACACAATGGGATGGTGGAATTGTTCTTGTAGAGAGGGTAGAGACACAATGGGATGGTGGAATTGTTCTTGTAGAGAGGGTAGAGACACAATGGGATGGTGGAATTGTTCTTGTAGAGAGAGAGGGTAGAAACACAATGGGATGGGGGAATTGTTCTTGTAGAGAGAGAGGGTAAAAACACAATGGCATGGGGAATTGTTCTTGTAGAGAGAGAGGGTAGAGACACAATGGGATGGTGGAATTGTTCTTGTAGAGAGGGTAGAGACACAATTGGATGGTGGAATTGTTCTTGTAGAGAGGATAGAGACACAATGGGATGGGGGAATTGTTCTTATAGAGAGGGCAGAGACACAATGGGATGGTGGAATTGTTCTTGTAGAGAGGGCAGAGAAACAATGGGATGGTGGAATTGTTCTTGTAGAGAGAGGGTAGAAACACAATGGGATGGGGGAATTGCTCTTGTAGAGAGAGAGGGTAGAAACACAATGGGATGGGGGAATTGTTCTTGTAGAGAGAGAAGGTAGAGACACAATGGGATGGGGGAATTGTTCTTGTAGAGAGGGCAGAGACACAATGGGATGGTGGAATTGTTCTTGTAGAGAGGGAAGAGACACAATGGGATGGTGGAATTGTTCTTGTAGAGAGGGTAGAGACACAATGGGATGATGGAATTGTTCTTGTAGAGAGAGGGTAGAAACACAATGGGATGGGGGAATTGTTCTTGTAGAGAGAGAGGGTAAAAACACAATGGCATGGGGAATTGTTCTTGCAGAGAGAG